>NW_024412388.1:101069632-101187323 GCF_014898765.1 Herpailurus yagouaroundi | reverse complement strand
GCCCGCAGCGGCGGCGAGGCCAGAGCGCGGGCTCCAGCGCCCGCCCGCCCCCGTCGCCCGCGCGCCCCCCCGGAAGCGTCCTGCCGCCGTCGTCTGGGCGCGCGGTGGGCGAGGGTCGCCGGCTGCGCCTCGCTGCCAACTTCGCCGCTGCCAGGCGCTTTGCCATCGCCGGTTGGTGGCCCTGACCCGGCTTTGGGGAGCGGGAGGAGGGCTCAGGTCGCGAAGGTTTCGCCTCAGTTAAGGCTTACCAGAATTAACGGGCTCTGGCGTTTAATCTTGCTTCGCGGGGAGTCTTGTGGTATAGACCGTTCGTACCTAGGGCTCAACGGCCGGCTCTCAAACTTCTTCCATGCAGCCGATGTACACACTGCTGGGCACCCTAGGCTCGCTCATCAATACTGAGCTCGGGCCGTGTGCCTGGCTCCGTGTTAAGAATGGCGACCTTGCCCATTCCTTAGGGCTTCCATTCTGAGGAACGTGTGACCCCAGCCCGTATGACCCCATATGACCTCAGTCCCCTCGGGGTTCAATTTCGGCAATACATTGTTCTCCCTTGATCTCTTCACACTCCTGAGCACCTCCACTCCCATTAAAAAAAGGGGGGGGGGGCGCCTGGTTGGCTCAGTCAGTTAAGCGTCCAACTTCGGCTCAGGTCATGATCTCACGGTCCCTGGGTTCGAGACCCGCGTCGGGCTCTCTGCTGACAGTGCAAAGCCTGGAGCCTGTTTCAGATTCTGTGTCTCCCTCTCTCTCTCTGACCCTCCCCCACTCATGCTCTGTCTCTCTCTGTCTCAAAAATAAACGTTAAAAAAAAAAAAAGGCAAGTATGAACGAGGAGGTGCTAAAACCCAAAAGGGCGATATTGTTGAAATCCAGGCCTAAAAGCAATCCCTTCATCCGTAGCGTTGAGAAGAACCATGTGTTGTGATTAAATACAAAAAAAAAAAAAAAAAAATTATACTATGTATACTGTCGCTTGCAACTTACTTTCACGTTGAGTTTTATTCTATTAAGATAAATTGTCATTCTTTCTGGGCACATCCTCACTGGTAGCTGGGGATTAGAGAGGAGGCCCTTAAATGGCAGGGGAGAAAAGGACAGTCTTAGCTCAAAAATCAAGCAAAAGAATCCTCATGTTCATTGGCACAAGTCAAAGTACATTCCACTCTGCACTATTTTCAGAAGCCCTGCATATCTAACTACCTACAATATGACAAAAGAAGTCATTGTCACTTGCCATGCTTCACTGTATCAAAGAGATAAAATGTTAAGGGAACCCCCCCCCCCTCACGATTTCACTGAGTCAGGCTGGTAGTGAAGTGTGCTGAATCCAAAGTGAGGTCTGTGTTGGGACACTTGTGAAGAGTAGGTTTAAGAAAGGCCCTACAATGTTATGAATAAGTTTCTAAAGCTGAGCCTGTCTGGAAGCCAAAGGAGAAGAAACATGAGTTTCCTACTGATGAGGTCATTCTTTTCCATGAAAAGATGAGGGGAAATAAATATTGAGCTGTGAATGATGTAGCAAGTTATATGAATCTTGAAAAGTGAATATCTTTTAAGTTGACACCAAATCATTAACACTAGAGAGATCAATCAGGAAACACGCCATAATCTAATGTGACTTAGGCAGGTTCAACCTGGAAAAGGCTATAGCTTCTGGAAAAGGGTTATATGTCCCCCTTCCTCTTTCTTGCCCTTGCCTTTTTTGCAAAATCCATTTTTCCTTCAGGAAAGTAAAAATGTCATTATTTAAATTCAGGGTTAGGGGCACCTGGGTGGCTCAGTAAGTTGAGCGTCCAACTCTTGATTTTGTCTCAGGTCATGATCCCAGGGTTGTGGGATGGAACCCTCCATCAGACTCTGCACTGCGCATGGAGCCTGCTTGAGATTCTCTCTCTCCCTCTCCGACCCCACCCCTGCCCAACTAACACACTCTCTCACTCTCTCCCTAAAATAAAAAAATAATAAAATAAATTAGGGGTTATTACAGATGTCTAAACGCAGCCTGCAATTCTAAAGGCATTGAGAATACTATCAGTTATAATTACAAGCATCAAAAAATAGTGTGTAAAAAAATTAGATATATATATTTAGTGTGTACGTGTATTCTCTTCTAGAGACTAGGTCCCTTTCAATAAGTTGTAAAAGCAGCAGGACTTTTTTGTGGGGATTTTTAAAGCAAGTTGCAAATTTAATTCATAAATTATAATTACAAGTATATAAAATAAAAGATTAAAAGGTAAGATTTGAAAAATAATTATAGCTGTTGTGTTAGGATGTTGGTATTACATATGATTTACCCCCTGTGTTCTGTTTGTGTTGCTTTTATTATTAAATAATGTTATAGAAACTGGTACTTGAGAAAGTTGAGGTCAGGTTTCAAATAGATGGACTCCGTTGTATCAAGGTTAAAACACATCTGGGGGAAATCAACAGAAAGCAGAGAGTACATGAAATATATGTAAATATATGTTACAGGGAAGGATTTCAGTCTAGAGAGTGCAAAGAGAATATCTTATTTCCAAAGAGTAGTTATACTTTGATCAGAGATATAGACGAGATTCCAAAGTGTCAGATAAAGTGATGATTTCCCTTTTATAAATCCATATACATTAATTGATATTTTAGTAAATATGACTTCTTAAATTCCTAGTGAAACAAAATTTATCCGTACGTATTTCGGATTTATAGGACCATTGCTAAGATCCACCTACATATTACACTGTAAAAATTATTTGTCTTTGTTCAGTCATCTGTTAAGTTTTCCATTATCAAAACAATTTTAACACCTATTATACACAGACACACGCACACACACACACAAATACCATCTAGCTCTGTTTTCATTGAAATTGAGGTTATATGCTAGAGAAAAAAAAAGAAAAAAAATATATGCATATACCTGATATGCAAAAAGAGGCTTTTGGTTTACTTAAATAACCTGTTCCTTCCTAGTTTCACCTGGTTCCCAAAGTATCCAAGAAAGATGTTAGAGAAGAAATCATCAGATATGACCACTAAATGCATAGAGAGCCTGTTCTTTCTGCTCTTGCATTGTTCTATGAAGCTTTTTTCCTCGGAGGGTAGGGATAAACTCAAGTTCAATGTTACGAAACTCTCAAGTTAGCTCTATGAAAAATCAGCAAAGCCATAAAAGCTTCAGCTGCCTCACCAGAGCCAAAGTCTTTGCGGCTCATCTGTTTATAAAAGACACATTTGTTGAAGGACTACTGTGTGACATCCCCTACGAGGTGCTAGAGATTTGGAAAATTAAATCAGAATCCCTATTTCAGTGAGCTCCCAGTCTGGTATGGGGAGATAGCTGAACACTGACAATTACAAACCGGGGAGAATTATATTAGAATAAAGCCCCAGGGGTTTGTGGGATCACTCAAAGGGCACCAGAGTGGGGGGGGGGGGGGAGGAGAGATTGGGAGTGCATCAGGGAAGGTTCCTGAATCAAGTGCCACCTGAAGTGAGGCTTTAAGTAACCAGGAGCAGGGCGCCTGGGTGGCGCAGTCGGTTAAGCGTCCGACTTCAGCCAGGTCACGATCTCGCGGTCCGTGAGTTCGAGCCCCGCGTCAGGCTCTGGGCTGATAGCTCAGAGCCTGGAGCCTATTTCCGATTCTGTGTCTCCCTCTCTCTCTGCTCCTCCCCCGTTCATGCTCTGTCTCTCTCTGTCCCAAAAATAAATAAACGTTGAAAAAAAAAAAAATTTAAGTAACCAGGAGCAGAGAAGGGTGGTGTTCCAACCTAGGGAGCAGAATATGCAATAGTTGCTGCTTTTTCCTGCCACTTATCCAGACCCCTTCCCTGACTACTCTTCCAATCAATAGCTTAGCTGCCTGGCCCTAATCCCTCAGTACTCTTGAACTGGGAAAGTGAGATTTTCTAATTTTAGAAAAACCTATGACTATTTAAACACATTGCTGGGACCTCTCCCAGAGCCCAAGAAAGGGCCAAGCAAGGAGAAACCAAGAAACCTAAGCTTCACTGGGCTCATATAAATTACTTCTGCTCTGTATCCAGCCATATCTAAGGCTAGTTCATCCTTTGAACGTCTCAGTTACCCAAGCTTTTCTCATTGCTTACACATTTCTTTTCTCATCAGAATTAGTGTCTGTGGCTTGCAGTGTAGAGTCTTGGCTAATACACAGCATGTCTGCATGGAGGTACCATATGGAGGCTGTACATGACGAAGCATCAGTAGTTTTGCCAGTGTAAAGGATCACTCTTTCGGGAGGCCAGCAGGCTTGGGCCAGGGACAAAAGTGAGATAGAACCAAGAGACAACAACTGTCTTCTTGAAGAGCTGGAGGAGAAGACCTAAAATCGAAAGGGGTGGACAGGAGTGACAGCAGAGCCTCGCAGCCACTACAGAAGCCTTCCAAGTGGATGCTCTCATCCACCTTGATAAAACGCAGTCTGATGCCAAAGGAAGTTAAGCATTCTTTATAAATCCTCATATTAAAGTTGTTTTTAATCCACTCAAGGCAGCTAACTTGAGACTATGTTTCATTGATTTATACATTCATTCATTAAATATTATTGAGCATCCACTCTCTACTGGTGCTATGCTGTGTTCTAAATATCCCAAGATGAATAAAATATGGAGGGCAGCTGCATATAATGAAAGGCATATAGGTTCTGTAACTAAAAGAATCTTGGGCCCAATCCTGCTTCCGCCATCCTACCTGCGTGATCTTGGAAACATTGGAATCCTTCCTTATGCTTAGTTTCTCCATCTATAAGATTACATTTAAAACACAAACCTCATAGGGTTGTACTTCACCATAGTGGGGATTCAGTAAATATTACCTATGGTTTTACCATAGGCATCAGGAGGAGAAGGAGTTGACAGATGGAAGAAGTGGGAAGAGCCTGTAAAAAGACATGAGGGAAGGAGGAAGAACATGGCATGTTTTAGGGGCATATCTTTACAGGGGGTGGGTAGGAGAGTGTTCCATTAGAATATGACTTTTGTCTCCTTACATAGCTATCCTTCACACTCAGGAGTGAGTTTCTTGATTGGGGAGTACCATTACGTTCTGTGGCTTGTATATAGTTCTTTACTGGATGGAGCTAATCTATTAAAAGGCCTCAATTACTGAGGACTCGTTCTCTTGTTCTCCTTCTGCCACAGACAGTGCAGACAGTGATCTTGGGTAAACGTCTGCTTTGCAGACCCAACTTTCACCTTTGGTATGGTGTTTGGAGGCTAAATTCTGTGGGAGCTGGAAGCTGGTACAGAATGTCAGCAAGCCCTTTTGGGTTACAGATCGAGAACCTTGCTCTTTATTAGCTTATCTTGTAATAAAGCTGGCATTTTTTTTTTTCAATCTCCACTTGACTGTCCCCTATGTCTTACTTCATCCAAAAGTCGGGGGGCGGGGTGGGGAGAAAGGGTATGCAATTTATTGAGCCTCTAAAGTAATGAATTTATGGCTAGAACATAGAGTGAGGGATGGTGAGAGATAAATCCAGAGAGGTAAACGCAGAAGGACTTTATTCAAGTTGGTGCAGTAAGGTCATGCTTTGATCCATTCCCTTTACTCCACACAAATAGCAATGATAATTAAAATACAGAAAGAGAAAACCAGAAAGGTATAGCCAGGCTCAGAAACAAATAACCCCTTTCATAGATCAGAAATGGAATAAAAATGTCTGCAGAAAGCACTTAGCAAGTCTGAAGCCACAGGCCTACTGGGGTCTCAGGTTTGAAAGCCAAGATTTTTGTCTCCTGCAAGGTGACAGGAACTAAAGATGCTCCAAACAAGGTGGAAGACAGAAGCCAGGCTTGGTTCTTGAAATCAGGAGCTCATGAAAGAAGACTGAAAATAAACTGCTGCCAACCCACGGCCTGGGGAAGCAGAAGGACAAAGACACAGCCTTGGAATCAGGAACCAAGCCAAGCAGGTGGCCAAGGGACTGGTTCTGCAATAGCCCCAATATCACTGTCGGGTAGAAACATCAAAATGCCAGCAGTAGACCCGATTCCAGAATGGAGATCCAGGGAGGCAGGTGGAGGCAAAAGTCACTGAACATAGAGGGGTGAGCACAGGGTAAGTGAAGGGGGGGGGGAGGGGAACCCGACACTAAACTAAAACAGAAAACAGCAAATAAAAACTTCCCACTCAATATGAGCCTGACCGACAAGTTCCAAGCACATATCCATATCTAACACAGAAAAATGACCAAAAGAATGAACACTCAGAACATGAATTTTTTTTAATGTTTATTTATTTTTGACAGAAAGAGAGACAGAGCATGAGCAAGGGAGGGGCAGAGAGAGAGGGAGACACAGAATCCAAAGCAGGCTCCAGGCTCTGAGCTGTCAGCACAGAGCCCAACGCAGGGCTTGAACTCACAGACCGCGAGATCATGACCTGTGCCGAAGTCAGACGCTCAACCAACTGAACCACCCAAGCGCCCCACTCAGAACATGAATTTACGCTAGATAAAATTAACTCTATGGAACTTAATTAGTAAAGCAGTAAATATTAAAATAAATATTAATAAAATAAATACAATATTAAAATATTAATATTTTTTGCATTCTCAAAGAGATAAATGACAAGAAATTAGGGACATTTTATTTTTTTATTTTATTTTAATTTTTTTAATGCTTATTTATTTTTGAGAGACAGAGCATGAACTGGGGAGGTGCAGAGAGAAGGAGACACAGAATGCGAAGCAGCTCCAGGCTCTGAGCTGCCAGCACAGAACCTACCACGGGGCTCAAACTCAGGAACTGCAAGATCATGACCAGAGCTGAACTCAGACTCTTAACTGACTGAGCCAGTCAGGTGCCCAGAAATTAGGGACATTTTTAAAGGACAAGAAATTAGGGAACAAATGCAAGCTGAATAAATAACAGATAAATGTGAAATAGAACAAATAGAAATCTTAAACATAAAAGTATGGTCACTGAAACAAGAAAATCAATAGATGACTAAGAGCTGGTCAAAGTTGAAGAGAAAAAGTAATGAATTAAAGGCATGTACTGAATAATTCACCCAGAACACAGTATAGAAATATAAAGAGATTTTGAAATGTGAACAAAAAAAAAAATTAAGATTCATGGGTTCTCTAGGGAGTGGCTCCAACATATGTCTAATAGGAGTTCCAGAAGGAAAAACTGAAAACTGAAGGGCAGAGTGGAGAAACTGCTATTAAAAAGAAGAAGAAGAAGAAATGATTGAAGATTTTCTAATCAAAACATCAGAATACCGTGTGTACCGCTCAAGATAAATGAAAGTAAACTCATACTTCTGTCGCATTAGAGTGAAACTACAGAGCAATAAGGATGAAGATAAAATCTCAAATTACCAAAGGGAAAACATTGGTTATCTACAAAGAGAATATAACTAGACTTCTCAAAAGCAACAGAAACAAGAAAACAATGAAATATCTTAAAAGTTATGGGGCGCCTGGGTGGCGCAGTCGGTTAAGCGTCCGACTTCGGCCAGGTCACGATCTCGCGGTCCCGGAGTTCGAGCCCCGCGTCAGGCTCTGGGCTGATGGCTCAGAGCCTGGAGCCTGTTTCCAATTCTGTGTCTCCCTCTCTCTCTGCCCCTCCCCCGTTCATGCTCTGTCTCTCTCTGTCCCAAAACAAATAAATAAACGTTGAAAAAAAAATTTTTTTTTTTAAAAGTTAAATGGAACACTATCATGCAAGAATTAGATTTCCATTTAAGGGACACGTCAAGACAAAGACATTTTCAATTGTAAAAGACTAACAGAATCTACCACCCACAGACCTGTACCAAAAGAACTGAAGAATGTCCTTTCCCCTTTCCCGGTGAGAAAAAAATAAGCCCAGAGGGAAAGCACTGGGTTCAAGAGATACTGGTGAGGGAAGGAATTAATAAAAGGTGATGGTAAAATTAAAAATAACTACTTTAGTGTTAAAAAAAATAACAAGAAGGAAGAAAATGTACAATGGATGGTTCAAGAGGTATAAACATAATGACTTTGTCTGAATAGGATATTTTATATTAATAAAAAGCTGATCTAGAACTTCTAAATCTGCAGAGAGAAAAGAATGGCCAAGGATTAGGGAAATTTAATACAGAAAACCGATCATTCAAAAGAAGGAAAAGAAGAAGAAAAAAAAAGAAAAGAAAGGCATGACAAAACACACAAAATGGAATGGTAAGATTAAGTGCAAATACATCAGCAAGTAGAATAACTAAACAGATTTAAATTACTTATTAAAGACAGATAGGGTATCAAGTTGGTTTGATGATAGCAAATGACTCCCAAAACTAAACCACAGAAGTACGGGACATAAAAGGATAAAAAAGATAAATTATCAAAATGCTATCAAAAAGAAAGCTGATGAAGCATTAATAATATCAGACAAAAGTCTTCTAAACCAAACGAAATAAAGAGGGTCGCTACCAAGAAGTTGAATGTACCTAATAACATAGCTTTCAATTACAGAAAGCAAAACCGCCAGAAGTACAAAGAGAAATTGACAAGCCCACTGTCTGAGTGGGAGATTTTAACGATCTATCAGACACAGCTACATCAAGCAGACAAAAAACAGAGGTAATAGAGATTGTATCATGAAGGGCCTCTAAGGAGGCCACATTAAGGAGCCGGGTTTTATTCTGAGAGCAATAGGAAGCCATTAAAGGGTTTTAAACGAGGGAATGATTAGATCAGATGTGCATTTTTAGAAGGATCACTCTGGCTATAAAGGGGAGAGTGGACTTCAGGGTGGTCAGACTGCATAAAGGCAGGAAGGCCATTTAGAAAACTCATTCTACCATCTAGCCAAGAGATATTAATGGCCTGAACTACGGTAGTGGTATTGGTGAAGAACACGAGCAGGCATTTCAAGAGGCGTTCAGATAGCAGAGTTGATTGGATGGCAGGGGAGAGGATTAAAGATAGCACCCACATATATACCTGCCCTAGAAAATATGATGCATGGCATCAAAAGGAAGAGGAGGTTTTTTTGTGGGGAAAGAAGATATTATTTCCTTGTTTCTTTTTATGCCACTTAACACCCAGCCCCACAATTTTGACATTCAAGCTGGTTCATTAAAAAGTTAAATTATAGGGGTGCCTGGGTAGCTCAGTCGGTTGAGCATCCCACTCTGGCTCAGGTCACGATCTCACGGTTTGTGAGTTTGAGCCCCATGTTGGGTTCCGCGCTCGTAGCTCAGAGCCTGGATCCTGCTTCAGATTCTGTGTCTCCTTCTCTCTCTGCCTTTCCCCTGCTCCTGCTCTCTTTCTGTCAAAAATAAATAAACATTTAAAAAAAATTTGTTTTAAAAAGTTAAATTATATTCAACATACAAGGAGTATGCAAATCCACTTTAATTAATGTCTATCAAAAGTAATCTACTTTTGGGGTGCCTGGGTGTCTCAGTCAGCTAAGCATCTGACTCTTGATTTCAGCTTAGGTCATGATCTCACGGTTTGTGGGAGCAAGCCCCGCGTCAGACTCTGTACTGACAGCACAGAGCCTGTTTGGGATTCTCTCTCTCCCTCTGTTTCTGCCCCTCCCCCGCTTGGGCACGTGCTCTCTCTCTCTCTCTCTCTCTCTCTCTCTCTCTCAAACAAATAAACTTAAAAAAAAGTATTCCACTTTTAACTATTGGTGCTCAGGGGATGTTTCAATAATCTGGACACTTTAACAACACCAGAAAAATTTATGTATATTCTAAATAATCACTTCCACATAATAGTCCTGTAAGATTCTATTTTTATTGCAGATTCTTCCACTTTCCTATACATAATGGTTTTCAAACGCACCTATCAGACTAACTACCAAAGTAGCAAAGTAGTCATGGCTTTCCTTAGTGCACAGCTGGTATTGAAAACAAGTAAATCTGGTACATTGACCTGTGAATTCTTACAGAGAGTTATAGCTTTCATGGCACATAACTCCTTTCCTTTTTCTGGTCGTTATTAATTACCTTAAACGAATGTTTGAGTTTACAATGTGTATCTATCCTTCAGAGAACAATGATTTTCCATTGACTGAAGCTGGGAGAGGTGTACATATAATACAACCAAACTGAAGTTACTTATAAATGCTGAAAATTAAGGAGCTATTATTGCAAAGGCAATTTAGTAGCTTCAAGCATGAAAAAGGTTTAAAGGACTTACAGATTTCCAATTATGAATTTTAAGGTTTTGTATTTACTTTACAGCCGTTCTAAATGGCGAATAAAGTTCCAAACGTGTTGTGCAATTTCAGGCTAACATTCTAACACACAGGGCAAAGTCTGAGCCTGTAATCCACAACAGGACTGCTCAAAGAGCTGAGAAAACTTTTGGAACCCTAAAGAGAATCTGCTTGGAGGCTGCAGACTGGAAGCTTCCTGGTTGTAATGCAGCCATAACGAGATGTGTGACTCCAGTATTGGCCCTTAAATGACGGCAAGGATGTGTTCTGAAAAGACAAAACCTTTTTTGTGTCTGATTTTTAAAGTTAACACTTTATTTGAGGGCGAATATCGCATTGAATTTCACACATGGAGTCTGCCGTTTATTACAAGCCATTATTGGATAATTTCACTTCAGACCACGTTACTTCAGTTGCAGCCCTCTGCATTCCAGGGCGTTGTAAGCCACACAGTGAAGTGGGCTCTCCTCCTTTAAGGTCATTTGCTATACCACTCAACCTACAGCATGATTTGGTTACTGTCATGCTATATGGACATCTCTCCCTTCCTGGAGAAATGCTAAAATCACAGAGGTCCTGCTGTCAAGATGCTGCAGAGGGGTCTTCTTCCCTATAATGTAAGCTGGAAGGCCTGACACACTGTGCTTTTCTGCTATTTTGCAAAAAGTGTTACTACTTGTTAGTTTCAAACAACACGGAAACAGCGAGGCCACCGTAATAAAATTATAGTTTATATTTCCAGTTGAGCTAGATCTGTTCAAGCGGAGGGGTTTTTTGTTTTTGTTTTCATGTCGGTGGCAAGTTTTTTGTTCAAATCTTTGTACTTTCTGCAAACGTACACACATGGAAGGAAGGAGGGAGGGAAGGAAGGCAGGAACTGATGCACCAGGAGATGTGAATAATGCTCAGCGGTTATACACACTGCACAGAAAGATTCACCAAGATTGGGACATGGACTCAGCACCCAACAGGAAAAAAAAATGTATCATTCCATGGTAGCAATGTCAATCATTATCATAAGCTAATAACAAGGAACCTGGAAAGGTCTTCAGCACTTTCTCTCAGTTTTAAGCAAAATGTCCTATCTTATGATTTGGGGGAAAATGATTTGGGGGAAAATGAAGATTCCTCAAATGTCTGTTTTGCTATTTCATACAGACTCATTCTCTGCATCTAAACTAAACTTCTCTCCTGTCTTAACTTCTCTATCAGAGATTCCTACAGGCAGCAGGGAATGTGAGAGTCACGGCGTCTCTGGGACATCAGGTTCACTTAGGCTGACGTAGCAGGAGAAGCAGAAGTTCCTTATACGGATCAAAGCAGGGCTGGGGAGTAACCACCAGCCCCAAGGTAAGCAATCAAACTAAATACTGCATAAATACAGAAAGAAGAACAACGGGGAGCAATCCGAATAAAAGCTGGAGGGAAGATGGACCAAAGGACACAGACCTGCAAGGCAATTATAGATAGGAGACCCAGAGGTCCTAGGTTGCAACTTTCCATAACAGAGATGGACCTCTTGATGAGACTGTGGCTCCGAAGGTAAGGAACTATATTTATTTCTAATCAAATAGCCAAATAGTCTGGGAGCACTTACATCCTAAGGCTTTGTGGAATAATTCATTCATTCAACTAATTTGATTTATCATCATCATCATCATCATCACTGATGTGAGGAGTTCTTCACCTTTCTCTGTTAAGCAGACCGATTAATGACCCCCATCTAACTGACCAATTCCAGTGGTTCTCAATTCTAGCTGCATATCAGAATCACCCATGGAGGGTTGTTTTCAATGTGGATGCCCAGCCCCTTCCCTGAGCCACTACATTAGAAGCTCCTGGAGAAGGATGTGGTCATGTAATGAACCCTGAGGTGCTTTGCTGGGGACAAAGGGCTGCTGGAGTGTCACCACTATCCACCTTAGGCTGAGTCTTTCTGGAGCTCTCTAAGGAGAAAACACTGTTACGGCTTAGGTGAAAAAAAAAACAACAACACCTTCAAGGTTCCAGCGAGATGTCTTTGCTTACTGCTCCACTGAGGGCAACAAGCTTGACAATGTCTGGTTGTTTGGGGAAGGTATAGAGGTGATGAGTCAAAAGCACCGGGGGCGGGTGTGGGTGGCGGTAGATTTATCCATGAGATTGTCCATAAATGGTTTTAATTCATATACTGCCAGAGAGAGGCACTACGGCTTGTCTTCCATAATTTGCACAGATGATTTCATGAGCTTTGGGCAAGTCTGATACAATCCCAGCAGTTGGAGGGGGGAGGGAGTAAAGGCTGGGAACAAGAGGACAGACTCTAGGGCCATGCCACCCCAGGTTTAAATAATGGCTCTGGCACCTGCTTGCTGCATGAGCCTTATTTGAGCTTATTTATTACTTATTTAAGCTCTCTGTGCCTCCGGTTCCTCATCGGAAGCATTAGGAGTAATTGCTCCTACCTCATAGGGTCATGACACAGACTCAGTGAGTTGGTACCCGTGCAGCTCAAGAACACAGCCTGGCACCGGGCGCCTGGGTGGCTCAGTCGGTTAGGCGTCCAACCGTTGATTTCGGCCCAGGTCATGATCTCGAGGTTCATGGGATCAAGCTTCATGTTGCAGAGCCTGCTTGGAATTCTCTCTCTCCCTCTCTCTCTGCCCCTCCCCTGCCCATGCTCACTTGCCCACACTCGCTCTCTCGCTCTCTCTCTCTCTCTCAAAAATAAAATTCAAAAAAGAGAAAAGAAAACGAACACAACCTGGCACAAAGTGTTAGGTGCACAGGATCAATGGGCGTTATTCAGGAGAGATGTTGTGCATGCCCCACCCCCACCCCAAGAACTGCTGAGACATCAGGACTTCGCCCTGAGTCCACACACACATGTTGTGTCTGGTTGCGATCATTCCCTTAGTGAATCTGATGTGCCGTGAGCCAGTCAGGGCTGCCCCTCCACTCATATTGAGACATAAGAACGTGGAACAGCCACGGAGAAACCTTGAGTCCCACTCTGTTTTGGAAAATCCTAGTAGAAGAAAACATTATCATCCTGAGAGCCTATTATCACTGCCTTGGGAAACACCAGAGTCTGACAACATGATTTTGTGAAATCGGCTCAATCTCACTAGAGTGGGTCCCTTCCCCAAGAGCCCCCAGTCCTCTGCCTGTGCCATTATTGACAACATAACCCTTAACATCTCAGTGAATTCCTTAAAGTTCCCCGAGCATGCCTGGTTCTTTGGGCCCCCAGGCTTTAAGCAGGGGCCTCTGCCTCCCCGCACCCTGTGTTTTTGGCCATAGGCTTAAAATTGCCTTTGTATCTGTCAGCCTTTCTCATGAGGCCGGAAGCTCTGTGAGGGTTGGGACTGAGTCTATCCGGCTCCCCATTATGTCCTCAGCACCCAGCACCCTGAATAACACGGAGCAGGTTCTCCACAAACACCCAAGGAGCGAATAGTTAGATCTTGCCGTGGATGGACCGGGACTCTGCCCCTTGCGGCTGTGTAACTCGGAGCAGGCTACTTGACGTCTCTGATCCTCAGCACAAAAATCACTTCCTCTTAGGTTCTTGCAGTGGCTAAAGGACAGAGCAGCTGGCGTGGTGCCCAGGACAAAGTTAATGGTAACAGTTCATATGCGTTTAAGCAAGCAGCACAGCCAAGTGCACCCAAGCCTTTCATTTTCTTAATTCTGTCTCTTTCCTTATTTAATAAAAATGGATGTTACAACCATAATTGTCACTATCAAAACTCCAGAAAACAGGGGAGACGGGATGAAAAGGTCAGAGGCCACCACTCTGCAGTTCTCTCAGGTAGACGTTTATTAATACTGACTCATTAATATTCATTAGACCACTTGTACGGACCAGGTACAGCATAAACAGAAAACGGCCAACGGAGAGCTCAGCCTACTTTCACACCAGTCCTCCCCACAGAAATCAGTCCGATGCAAAATCAACATTTGCAGAGCTCAAGTAAAAGCCAGAAGGTCCAGCTAAAGGTGGCCCCTCTCCTTGCCCATCCAGGGACCTGGACTCGGGGGCAAAAGAACCATCAGTCACAGATCAGATGCCCTTTGAAAAACATCTGTATTTTTTTTAAATAATGTGTTAGAATTTTTTAAATTTATTTATTCAGTTGCCACCAGTGTCGTGGAGAAATGATTGGCACGTATCACCCTATACGTTTAAGGTATGCAGCATAATGGTTTGGCCTGCCTATATCAGGACTCTGTTTTGCTTTCGATGATAGTAATATCTACCATTTATGGAGCGTTTACCGCATGCCAGGCGATCAGTACACGTTATCTCTTATAATTGTCAGAATAATTATTTCCATTTTGGAGATAAGGAAACTCAAGGCCACCACTGAAACTGTAGAGGTTCCCAAATGTACCCACAATCAACTGCTTAGTAGGAACCAGGCTGTCTGACCCCACAGCCTGCACTCAAAGCCACCGAACTGCCCCCTGAGATTACAGGCTTCTCTCCCATTAGCCTGGCAGGTCCAGCCCCCTCCTGACTTCCCATGTCATTCTGGTCCCCTGAGGCACAGCTTTTCCAGTCCCTGAGCTAAGCAGCGTCTCTCTCTCTCTCTCTCAGTCTGATGAATCTGGGGGGATGGTTACTGCTGTTCACGTGACATCCGAACGGGAGGGAGACTGGCCTTTGCCCTTCCCACAGTGAAGAGAATCCTGTGATTTCATGGCAGGATTACAACGGGGTTAACTCCTCTCTCTGCTTCTTTAGGCCTGCATGCCCCAGCACGGAGGGGACACAGCCACTCGGGCATATGAAAGAGTCTATTAACTAATAGCATGAGCTTTGGGGGAGAGAGAGAGCCAGGAATAAGGCAGGTTATCGGGGGCGTGTATTCACTGGGTCAGGGCACAAGGTGTGGATTATATCTGGGAGCAAGCTGCCACGTGTGCTCCCTGTCTTCCCCACTTTAAGGCCCAGCTTCTCCTGATCTCCCTCCCTAAAAGGAGAGGTGCTCTGGGGCTCATACTGCAGATGAAGGATTACTGCAGAAAATTCCAGTGATCTTAATTAAGAGATCTCAAGACATCATAATGACCGCACTTCCTTATATCTCATCCAAAACGCGCTTAAATGATACTTCTACTTGTAATGACAAAATTATAAATGCTAAGGCTTCTACACACTTCAATGCTGTTTTCAAAAACAAGAATAAAGGGGCATCTATGGGGGCTCAGTCTGTTAAGCGTCCGACTTCGGTTCAGGTCATGATCTCACAGCTCTCGGGTTCCAGCCCCACATCGGGCTCTGTGCTAATAGCTCAGAGCCTAGAGCCTGCTTCGGACTCTGTGTCTCCCGCTTTCTCTCTGCCCCTCCCCAGCTCCTGCTCATTCTCTCTCTCTCTCTCTCTCTCAAAAATAAATAAATAAACTTAAAAAAAAAAAAAAAAGAATAAGAAGGCCATTCTCTAAATGTCAACCATTCCCAAACCCCCCCCCCCCCTTCCCCGGGTCGTCACTGATTGGAAGACGAAGGATGGCCATTTAATGTTTTAAGAACACCATCTAAGCCCCATTTTGTACTGATTCTGCATGTGGAATGTTTATTTGCTAAGAAAAAACTCATTTTATTCCAATCATATGTTGCCTCGGTTCTATTTCCTAGAATGAGCAGGAGGAAACTGAATAAAATATCACTGCGTTTCCCATTTTCATTTTTTCTGCATGAGGTTAGCGGTGACGGGAACCTGGTTTTCAAAGCAATTGCATCTGTGGCAACTGGCCGGGTGTCTGAGACTGCCGGTCCCCAGCTGGCCTCGAGGTAGTCGCTGAAGCAGTGAGCTGTGGCCAAGACCTTTTCCTGATTTAGCTGTTATTCCAGAGAGGAAACCCACAGAAGGAAGGATCATAGCAGAGGCACTGGCAACCGATTTTTTGTGAGGGAAAAGAATAGCGGGTGTGGGAATAGGGATGCTGAGATTGAGGATTTTAATCACAGATTTTTTTTTTTCCTCTTCAGAATTGCACAGCAGCAAAGTGAGCTGAAAGATAGGTTGAGGTTTAGCTATTGCTAAATCCGAGAGATAATGGAAGAGAGCCCCTCACCCTCTCTCTCTCCCCTGCACACATACCCACCTCCCTCCAACGCCCAGCTATTTCTGCCCAAGATTTTTTCTTTCACTTTGGAGGAATATTTTCTTATGTCAGGTGCATAAATACAATTATGAAACACTGTGTGTTTCTCTAGTCTCGTGGCAAAGCTACCTTCGTGCTAAAACAAAAGAAAACGCGGTGGTTTTGTTTCCCTGCAGGTAGATCAACATTAGCTGCTGAATTTACTATTCTCTAAATTGTTTAATGGCAGTGTTTTTTGGAGTCTTCATAAAAACAAACCTCATTTAGCCAGAATACAGTCCCTAATTGGAGTAAATCTTAACGTGCCCAAAGTGATTAAAGATAAGTGAGTCTATAGTTTGACTTACCCTATTTGAAATTCTTCTCTGTCCACAAAGTATATATAAATCTTTATGGAATGACCTATTAACTGCCTGCTGCTGGGACCAAGCTTTGGGCTTTGTTTCAGCTATAAAATAAGGTCACTCTGCTTTTCGTAAAAACTTATGTAGCCGTTTTGGTAATTAAAATCTACAGGGTCCTGAAGAGATGATATATTCAAACCTCTAAAAAATAATGTGGAAGCTATAAAATTACAAAAGGAAAAGGGATACCGGTCCCCTATTACTACTCATCAAATTATACATCAGTAATGCAATATTTATGCCACACTGAAAAGAAAAAAAGAATTTCAAAAAGTTTTCTTAAAACTTTAAATCCAGGGGCACCTGGGTGGCTCAGCCGGTTGAGCGTCCGACTTCAGCTCAGGGCACGATCTCACAGTTTGTGAGTTCGAGCCTCATGTCAGGCTCTGTGCTGATGGCTCAGAGCCCGGGGCCTGCTTCAGATTCTGTGTCTCCCTCTCTCTCTGCTCTCCCCCTGCTCACATGCTGTCTCTCTCTCAAAAATCGATAAAGATATAAAAAAAAAATTTTTTTTTTTTTAAACTTCAAATACAAGTCCTGGGGGCGCCTGGGTGGCTCAGTCGGTGAAGCATCTGACTCTTCATTTCAGCTCAGGTCATGATCTCACCGTTCATGAGTTCGAGCCCCACATCAGGCTCTTGTGCTGACGGTGCAGAGCCTGTAGGGATTCATTCTCTCTCTCCTTTTCTCTCTGTTCCTCCCCCGCTTGCACGTGCACTCTCTCTCTCTCTCAAAATAAATAAATAAACTTAAAAAAAAGTTTAAATCAAATCCTAAACCACTTGTTATCTGGCAGAGCCACTCCGCTACAGCAGGGTACCTCTAGAAAGGACCACATTTCAGAGGGCATCATTCAAATCCCTAAATAAATTCACTGATGCCGCCAGTCAGGAAGCCAAGACTCAACGGGGACCAACCTGGCCTTTAATGTGGGTTTTTTACACGCTCTGAAAAGGCAGCATCTAGGTGAGACCAAACAAATGCTTTACTCCTCATGAGATTCCAGGGTTCCCAGGGACCAGGATTTTTTTTGTTTTTTTAAAGATACTCTTTGGGTCAAAAAACATGAGTCCAAATCTTTCAGGTTTTTATAACAGGTATAACAACAGGACCATGTCAGGCAAGATACTTAGCCTTGCTAAGCCTCATTTTAATCACTTCGGAAACAAACATAATCGTAATTTATATTATGAATCATAAGCTTGTTATTAAGTATTAAAAACAATGGTGCTTGTAAAGAGAGCACTGAGCATAGTTCTGGCACCTGCCAAGTACTTAAGAAATACGCGGTATTCAAACCTGCAAAAGACACTGCAAAACAAGAAACCTACAGTCCAATATCTCTGATGAACATAGATACAAACATCCTCTCAACACACTATTAGCAAATCAAATCTACTGATACATTAAGAAAATCATTCATCATGGTCAAGTGGGATTTATTCCAGGTTTGGAGTTCAAGAGTGGTTCAATATTCACAAATCAGTCGGTACGTCACATTAACAAGACAAAGGACAAAAACCATACGAGCATTTCAACAGATGCAGAAAAAGCATTTGACAAAGTACAACATCCATCCATGATAAAAACTCTCAACAAAGTAGGTTTAGCGAGAACAGACCTCAACATAATAAATGCAAACATTACTAAATGTATGAAAACTCCACAGCTAACATCATAGTTAGCGGTGAAAAATTGAGAGCTTTTCCTCTAAGACCAGGAATGAGACGAGAATATCCACTCTCTCTCACCACTTTTTTTTTTTTTGTAAGTTTATGTATGTATTTATTTATTTATTTCTTCTTTTTCTAATGTTTGCTTATTTTTGAGAGAGAGAGAGCAGGCAAGGGGCAGAGAGAGAGGGAGACACAGAATCCGAAGCAGGCTGCAGGCTCCAAGCTGTCAGCACAGAGCCCGATGCGGGGCTTGAACACACAAGCAGTGAGATCATGACCTGAGCCAAAGTCAGATGCTTAACCGACTGAGCCACCCAGGTGCCCCAAGTTTATTTACTTATTTTTAGAGAGAGACAGAGAGACACAGAGACAGAGAGAGTGAGTGGAGGAAGTGCAGGGACAGAGGGAGAGTGAGAATCCCAAGCAGGCTCCACACTCATCATGGAGCCCAACACGGTGCCCAATCTCACAACCATGAGATCATGACCTGAGCCAAAATCAAGAGTCAGATGCTTAACTGACTGAGCCACCCAGGCACCCCTTCACTCTCACCACTTTGATTCCACATAGCACTGGAAGTCTTAGGCACAGCAACCAGACAAGAAAATAAAAAAGAGACAAGAATAAGAGAAATAAGAACTCAGAGATATTTAAATAAAATAAGAGATGTCCTCATTAGTCAGGAAGAAGTAAAACTTTCATTATTTGCAGATGACATGACACCACCTATAGAAAACCAGCAAAAAGCTCAAAAAAAATTTAAAAAAAAAAAAAAAAAAAGAAAGGGGCGCCTGGGTGGCGCAGTTGGTTAAGCGTCCGACTTCAGCCAGGTCACAATCTCGCGGTCCGTGAGTTCGAGCCCCGCGTCAGACTCTGGGCTGATGGCTCGGAGCCTGGAGCCTGTTTCCGATTCTGTGTCTCCCTCTCTCTCCGTCCCTCCCCCATTCATGCTCTGTCTCTCTCTGTCCCAAAAGTAAATAAACGTTGAAAAAAAAAATTAAAAAAAAAAAAAAAAAGAAAACCAGCAAAGACTCCAGCAAAACTACTTGAACTGATAAATGAATTGAGTAAAGTCACAGTATACAAAATTAACATACAGAAATCTGTTGCATTTCTGTATACTAACAATGAGGTAGCAGAAGGAGAAATTAAGAAAACAATTTTATTCACAATTGCACCAAAAACAATAAAATACATAGGAATAAACTTAACCAAGAATATAAAGACATGTACTCCAGAAACCATAAAACATCGATAAAAGAAATTGAAGATGACACAAACAAATGGAAAGATATTCTCTGATCATAGATTGGGAGAACGAAAATTGTTAAAATGTCCATACTACTCAAAGCAATCTACAGATTTAATGCAACCCCTATCATAATACCAACAGCATTTTTCACAGAACTAGAACAAATAGTCCCAACATTTCCAGGCAACCACAAAAGACCTCAAATAGCCAAAGCAATCTTGAAAAAGAAGAGCAAAGCCAGAGGTATCACAATCCCAGATTTCAAGATCTACCACAAAGCTGTAGTAATCAAAACGGTATGGCACTGGCATAAAAACAGATACATAGATCAGTGGAACAGAATATAAAGACCAGAAATAAACCCACAATTAAGTGGTCAATTAATCTTTGACAAAGGAGGCAAGAATATGCAAAGGGAAAAAGACAGTCTTTTCAATAAATGGTGTTGGGAAAACTGGACAGCTACATGCAAAAGAAGGAAACTGGACCACTTTCTTACACCATACCAGTGATCAACTCAAAATGGATTACGGACTTAAATGTGAGACCCGAAACTATAAAATTCCTTGAAGAGAGCACAGGCAGTAGTCTATTTGACATCAGTTGTAGCAACAATTTTCTAGATATGTCTCCCTTGGCAAGGGAAACGAAAGCGAAATTAAACTACTGGGACTACACTGAAATAAAAAGCTTATGCACAGCAAAGGAAACCATCAAAAGAACCAAAAGACAACTCACTGAATGGAAGAAGATATTTGCAAATGCTATATCCAATAAGTGGTTAATATCCAAAATATGTAAAATCTCCAAAATATATAAAATCCAAAATATATACCCAAAATATATAGTATCCAAAACATATAAAATCCAAAATATATATCCAAAATATATAGTATCCAAAATATATAAAATCCAAAATATATATCCAAAATATATAGTATCCAAGATATATAAAAACAACTCAACACCAAAAAAAACCCCAACTAATCTAATTTAAAAACGGGCAAAGGAACTGAATAGACATTTTTCCAGAGAAGACGTACAGGTGGCCAAAAAGCACACGAAAACATACTCAACATCACTAATCATCAGGGAAATGCAAATCAAAACCCCAATGAGATATCACCTCCCACCGGTCAGAATGGCTACAATCAAAGACACAAGAAATAACTAGTGTTGGTGAGGATGTAGAGAAAAAGGAACGCTCATGCATTGTTGGTGGGAATGCACATTGGCTTAGCCACTGTGGAAGACAGTATGGATATTCCTCAAAAAATTAAAAATAGAATTACCAGAGACCTGGCTCTCTACCCAAAGAACACGAAAACACTAATTCAAAAGACACGTGCACCCCTATGTTTATTGCAGTATTATTTACAATAGCCAAGATATGGAAGCAACCGATGTCCATCATTAGATGAATGGATAAAGAGGATGTGGTATACAACGGAATATTATTCGCCATAACAAAGAATGAAATCATGCCATTTGCAACAACCTGGATGGGCCTAGGGGGTGTAATGCTAGGTGAAATAAGTCAGAGAAAGAAAAATACCATACGATTTCACTCATACGTGGAATTTAAGAAAAAAAAAAAAACAAAGAAAAGAGACAAATAAGAAACAGACCCCTAAATACAGACAACAAACAGGTGGTTGCCAGGGGGAGGTGGTTGGGGGATGGGTGAAACAGATAAAGGGGGTTAAAAGTACACTTACCTTGATAAGCTGGGAGACATGTATACAACTGTTGAATCGTTATATTGTGTACCTGAAAGTAATATAACACTGTATGTTAGTTATACTTGAATTAAAGAAATGTGTAAATAAAAGCATTATAAGGAAAGTAGGCAAGTAGTTTTAGTTCCATTTTACAGATGGGGAAACTGAGGTTCAGAGAGTTTAAGTGATGATGTATTGAATTAGAAAATAAACAGTGAGGCCAGGATCCCAAATGAGTGGTCTAGTGATACAGTAGCCACTCCTGAGTGACAAGGGCTAGAATTTGCCCCTTGTAATTGGTTATTCTGCAAATCCCCAAAGGACAGATTAGCCCAGTCACAAATGGAAGCTGCTGCAATGCCTGCCTGGCTCTCCCTCCTCCCCGCTCTCCCTCACCTCCTCCCCCAGAAGAATAGCCCTGCTCCTCAAGGTAGCACAGACCAAGCAGAGCAGTAGTCTCTCAACCCTGTCCTGACAATTGCCCATTCTTGAGTTCTGTGACGTGCCCCCAGAAAGTAATGAGATCCATTTTAATTAGAGTCTAGATTTCTGGCCCTCCCTCTCCTTCCCCTATGTCTCTTCCCCTTGCACTTTCCTTCCTTTTTCCATCCCTTCTCTTTCTCCTCCTCCTCTCTATCCTACCTCTCCTCCTTTTCCTCCTTCCTCCCTCTCACCTTCTTTTTCCTCTCCCCGCCCCCTTCCACATCTCCGTCATCCCATAGTGACTATGATAGTGATTACTATCATGCTCCCACCTAGAAGGTCCAAGAGTCTTGGATGCAGACAGACCTGAGTTTGAAACCTGCTCTCATACTAGGTGTGCAACTTTGGGCAAGTTAATTCATCTCTGAGACTACATCTCCTCCTTCTAGAACAGGAGAGATGATAACAAGTACTGGTAATAACGCAATTGATAATAACACTGATAGGCACACTGTGCGTGTCAATACACATCATTTTTCTCCTCACCCAGTCCTACCATCCGCCCCCTCCTCTCCCTTCATGCCCAGCCTTCAATCTCAGGATTGTGTTCGTCTTCCCATGTAACTCTGCCCACGTGGAGGGAGCACACTGCTACACCAGCAACTGCCTTCTGTCTGGTGCTCATGGCAGTAATGTTTCTCACAACAACTTTACCAGCCTTCTGGTGGAGACTTCAATCCTTTGTGGGTTTGGTTTGGGCTCTTCAACTGACTTTGCTGGCAAAATTTTGGAACATTGACAAGCTAGGGACGGATCTTGCAGCCTGACAACTCAGTGGAATAAGGTGTCTGAGGGCACAGCCAGCCTCGCCTCCCCAGACATCACACCAGCTTCTACCCGTCATCATTTTGAATGTCAACTTCATTTACCGGCTGGATGTGCTTGGGCGAGTCATTTAATCCTGTTGAGTCAGTTAACTCCTCTATAAAGTCTACCTGCCTCACAGGGTTATGGTGAAGATCATAGGCTGCAATTCACTATATAAATGTAAACTATTATTATTTTAAATGTTACATGAAAATTGAGGATGCATTGTCTTGTTTTTTGTTTTTTTGCTAATGTTTTTTATTTATATTCGAGACAGACAGAGACAGAGCATGAACGGGGGAGGAGCAGAGAGAGAGGGAGACACAGAATCCGAAGCAGGCTCCAGGCTCTGAGCTGTCAGCACAGAGCCCGACCCGGGGCTCGAACTCACGGACCGCGAGATCATGACCTGAGCCGAAGTCACACGCCTAACCGACTGGGCCACCCAGGCGCCCCGAGGATGCATTGTCATCTGTTTCATTCTGTCGATGTGAGAACAAACCAAACTTGGGAGGGACTTTGAAAATTCAGAAAATCACGTGTGGAACGGTACTTGAGGAACTTCATTCGAAGCTTACAAATGTTTTATATATTGACATATTTGTCATTATGCATATAGTAAGTATATTATTACATGTTTGCGTTTATTATATTGAGTCACTGTGGCAGAATGGCAGAATTTTTTAAAGCAACAAAACGCATTTTATGTTAGTTAGCATATGCGTAGCTTCTGATGCGATCTAAACATCGCATCTACCTTGAGCTTTATTGCTCTTCTATTTATTTACCCTGCCTCAATCATTAGAAATTATTTTCTGAGGCATAAATGGTAACTATAGGAGCCCCAAGTGACCCATCTTCGCTTTGCTCTAAACTAGATTACACAGCGGAAAAGCAAAAGGTACTGAATACCAATGCTTTGGGTTTCGAATTTTATCACTCTCTCTGGTCACTGAACCTACCAGTTATAAATTATATTTTATTACCCTCTAGAAAAACACAAATTTAGCGATGGGCAGTTCACAGTCCACATACAAAACAGCTGAGAAGTAAAAATTTAGTGGGACAAATTCCCATTTTCTTCCGGGGGGGTAGGAGAGGGAGGACGAGGGAGGTGTTTGTTCCAAAGCAGCTGAAATATCTGACTTGCCAGTGGGTCCTGTCCCCCCAGCCAGCTAGTTTGATTCTGCGGTGACCCGAGGGTGAGCAATGAGAGGCCTCCGTTGGCCTGTTCTCCCACAACCCCTCCCTCCTCCCGAAAGAGCAGAGGTCAAGGAAGAGAAGGTGGAATGGCCTATGGTGGCAGCTCACAGGCTGACTTTGGATAACGTTCTGCATTTCCACTCCTGCTCATCTCTCCTGGATGGGACATCATTTCACGGCAATTTTCAGTCTCTAAAGAGCTTTGCGCCCTCCTTCTGTTGGTCGTCTTTGTTTCCACTCAAACATAAGTTCATCCTTTTGGCTTCTTTCATGCTTTGCTTTGTTTATTTCTGCTTGCTTCTGTGTCACCATTGTGCCAATCCACTCTGTAGACCTTTTTTAGACCTTCTTTCTCTGATTCCCCGTGTTTTTTCTATTGCCTTCCAGGTGAACGGGGCTTACAACATCTTGGGAGTGTCAAGAACTGTGTTTCCTAAGGGATACGGCACACGAACTGTGATTTGGGCTTAAGTGGCCCCGGGGACGATTATCACTGGTACACAGACACCAACATTAAATAACGCTGAGTCACATAGTGGAAGAGTTATTCCGTTTCCAATTCTCTCTCAGTCCTGCTGATTACTTCAAGGGAAGAATTTCCATTTGGTCCTTGTGTGTCTATCAGTCGCTAATATCCCTTTTGAAAAGAGAGAGCAGGCCTCGGCCAAGAGCCTTTGGCGTGTATCTATAGCTACAGTTTGATGGCATTACTTTGGTTTTATTACATAAATACTTGTTTTTATTTTTGCCTCCTATTTATGGCAAGTGATAGCGGTTTTGTTTTTATGGTCATGACATAAAGTTTCTTCTTTAAAAAGCTATATGTGGGGCGCCTGGGTGGCGCAGTCGGTTAAGCGTCCGACTTCAGCCAGGTCACGATCTCGCGGTCCGTGAGTTCGAGCCCCGCGTCAGGCTCTGGGCTGATGGCTCGGAGCCTGGAGCCTGTTTCCGATTCTGTGTCTCCCTCTCTCTCTGCCCCTCCTCCGTTCATGCTCTGTCTCTCTCTGTCCCAAAAATAAATAAAAAACGTTGAAAAAAAAAATTAAAAAAAAAAAAAAGCTATATGTAAGTGCAAAGTACACATCAGTTTAAAGAAAAACATTAAGTGAAGTAAGTATAAACAAATGGAAAAAAGGTTGAGGATGGGAATGACCGAAGTTTGGGAAATGCCAGCCTACAATCATTCTGTCATTTTTTGTTATTTTCTTACTGCTTTAGTTTTTTTAGGGCTTTTTTTTTTTTTTTTTTTTTTTTAGTTTTTCTGGTTCTAGTTTTAGTTTTCAAAGTGTGTTTGTTAATTGCCTCTAAGCCTAGACACAAGTCAACCTACTTCCAAATTTCTCCGACTGAAATCATACACAGACTACCTCATAGTGTCTTTTAATTGCCTTTAGTCATAGGGTTTTCACAAGCCTCTCCTCAAAGAGCCACTGAAAATCACTGATGTTCCAGTAGGCACTTTGGGATGAGTATCGTGTGGAGTGGTCTGGTTCAATTAATCTATGCATCGTGCTAAAATCTACACCAGTTTTTTTTAGCCCATGATCCCCCTCTGCCACGAAGAGGCAGATAGGCCATGGGGCTTCAAGACTTTGACATTTCTTAGGGGCGCCTGGGTGTCTCAGTTGGTTAAGCGTCCAACTCTTGGTTTCAGCTCAGGTCACGATCTCACAGTCTGTGAGTTCGAGCCCCATATTGGGCTCTGTGCTGATAGTGTGGAGCCTGCTTCGGATCCTCTCTCTCTCTGCCCCTTCCCTGCTCATGGTCTCTCTCTCTCTCCCCCTCAAAATAAACTTAAAAAAAAAAAAAGACTTTGACATCTATTAATTAGGAATTATTCAAGGTGATCTCATTAATCCCAAGCAGTGCAATCTTTACAAACTTTTCTTCAAAGGGAAAAGGGTCGTGCAACTCTCTCTCATGCTGTTTTCTCCGAAAACCATGTAGTCTCATTCGCAGAAAGGGAAAACTGGGTCTTAGGGAAATACATTTCCTCAATCTCTCTTTTCACCCGGCACGGCACTCTCTAAGATTTCTTGGTTTATTCTTGGGGCCCCAGCTGGCACATCATCTACAGTAGAAACTTTTGGCTCTTTCCCAAGCCTGTCTTCTGTGGGCTTCTGTCAGTGGGGCTACATGGGGAGAACTTCTGGATCTCTGTTCCATCCTGCTGTGCACGGTGCAGAGCAAGCACTTAGAATACACTGGAGCAGGTTTTTATCCAAGCAGCTTCTCCATGGTCCTGCCTTCTCATTTCAGACACAGAGCCACTGCCATCCATATCTACCCCTTCCTTTTCTTCAGGAAAGCCCAAGCCTTGCACTCAGAGTTCCAAAGTGGGTAGGGAATTAGGTATGTTAAACAAACACTCCTAACCTACCCAATGCTTGCAAAAGGCAGGGGGTCAGGTGTAGGGCAAGGAATGATTGAGAAGTAATAATTGCTTGTGATTCACTGTCCTGCACCCCCTGAACACCCGATCCCTCCTGTACCTTTCTCCTCCACCCTGGAGTCCGGAAACCTCTGTACCCCTGATGACTGCTATTGGGACAGGCGGAGCCAGCTCCTGTCTTGGGCCCCTTTGCCGTCTCTGACTCTCTGTGATGTGGCCTTTTTGCATGTGGCCTCACTGCCTACCCTGATAGCCCATTAAAGGGTGGTTGTGTTTTGCAGTTTTCTGGGCACAGCTTCCTGCATTTTTTCTTGGAAGACCGAGCCTCGTGACTGGCAAGAGGCCACCTGTGGATCTTCTCAGAAGCTCTAGAGCTGAGGTCAAGCTTCTGCCTGTTCTGGGTGTTCCAGTTCATCCAGGTGACCCCTTACTTCCTGTCCCAGTCTTAGCAGCCAGAGGGAAACAGGAACCGATTCTTGGATTGGAAGTTGGGGTCAAAATAGTCTAATCAAGGCAGCCCCAATAATTGCGTGTGGACAGCCTGACCCGCACCTTCGTCTCTACCATTTCCCATCATGGCGTCTCCAAGTTTAATCAGTAAGCTTT
Source organism: Herpailurus yagouaroundi (assembly GCF_014898765.1). NCBI lineage: Eukaryota > Metazoa > Chordata > Mammalia > Carnivora > Felidae > Herpailurus > Herpailurus yagouaroundi. The sequence continues at coordinate 101,160,543 of NW_024412388.1, read as the reverse complement.
TTCCTTTCTCTTGTTTGGCTCAGTGGTGATTTAGCAACTCTGCCCGTGCAGCGCTTCAGTTGATAACACTCCCAAACACCAGCTCAAGTGATCTCAAACATTTAGCCACTCTCACCGAAGCGCCCCATGACCTAGGATACGTACGAGACCTCGGTTGTCAAGGCTCCAGGCTCTCCATTAACCTCCTTCAGTTTGTCGTAAACGCTCATGAAGTGCTTTGCACAACGCATGACACCTGGTAAGCAATCAGTTCAGGAAATGGGACCCGTCGTCATGGTTGTGTTTGATGTTGTTATTATTGCACTTGTGGCACCTGGCCATTTTTGGAAATCCCCTGAGTGGATTCCCAGAGCCAGGGCTTAAATGTTTGTCCCCCTGGTGCTGTGGTAATACTCTTGAGGAACACACCAGCTTTTGCCCCTGACCGTCCAAGGCTTCCACAGGGAGCTTATGTACACATGTGGCCTGCTTAGGTTTAAACCCATTGGGTGACCTTTTATCCAAGGACTCTCGTCCTGTCTGACATTTGCTGCCTGTCTTGATGTAGGAAGAGGTTCAGTCTCTACAGAAGTTCAGTATTCAGTGTAGAGAAGACAGGGCTGAAAGACTACTTTCCAGATACTTAACTCTCCAGTGAATGCAAAATAACTAAGCTCTAGGAAAAGGGCATTTGCTTTTTCTTCCTTTCTGAAAAGCTTGCCAAGCGCTTTATCCCTTTCCAGGGTCCTTAAAGAAGCTTGTTCAGTGTTTTTCATTTCAGATTCTTCACTATCCTCGGGCATTCACAAACAAACTGAGAACACACCTATGTCCATGCATTGGCCTCCTACAAGATCACTGCCATTTCCAAATACCTATGGATTGTAACTCTTAGAGGTCCTTGATACATATGTGTACAGCATTAGGACTCACAAGAATCCTGGAAGGAACCCTAGAGTGTAACAACATTGAGACTGCACCAACCTGTGAGGCCTTCTGGGCATTCATACAGAAATTGCGATGGCTCTGACCACGCCCTTCTGCCTGATTTGCCATCAGTCCTATCTTTCCTGGGTTCCCCTCTTTAACTGTTTCCATGAGTTCCTGTGAGTGTCTGTACACAGCCTGTCCGGCTTGCTAATGAAGTTGGCCCTGAGAAACCACACACCTTGATGATGGGTGCTTAGATCTCTCTCCTTTGCTCTCTTCCTCAAGCTTCCGGGTGGGATGATCACCTTGCCCTCACTGTCTCCTCCTCATCTCTTCCTGTGTCATTGTCAGGATTCTAAGACAGGGGTCTTTTTGGAAGCGGGAAGAATATTCCCTCAGCCATCTTCCCAGGGTCATGCTCAGTGAAGGACGTCCCACAACAAAGCTGGCTGAGCCCCGAAGCGTTACAGCTCTTTGATTATGCTGTTCTTTCAACACACACACACACACACACACACACACACACACTGAGGTTCCATCACAAAGCAAAAATGACTAGATTGGGTTGGGTCAATGGCCTTCCTAAATACCTATCTTCCTATTGTAAAACCTCAGCATAATTCAAAAGGTCTCATTAGAAAACGACTAAATGACTATGGAGAATTAAAGTACAGCTCTACATACACAAAACAACTCTGTTGCTCATCGCCTCTAAGCTCAGTTTTGGCATGCCTAAAAAAAGTAGCTTAATGGAGGAGATGCACTTTGCCAATATAAATGTAACACACCCAGAAATTCCCCTGTAGACCTCTAACCAAGTTCCTAATGTTTCCTACATTGATACATTCCATAATTTTGCAGAGAGAAGTCACATGAATTCAGTCACAGCTTCCCTGCAACTAAATATCTTTTAAAAATAGCAAAGTAGCCCGTGCCTCGGTGGCTCAGTGGGTTAAGCGTCCAGTCAACTCAGGTCATGATCTCACGGTTCATGAGTTCAAGTTCAAGTTCAAGTTCAAGCCCCACATCCCCAGGCCCCATGCTGACAGCTCAGAGCCTGGAGCCTGCTTCAGATTCTGTGTCTCCCTCCCTCTCTCTCCCCCTCCCCTGCTCATGCTCTCTCTCTCTCAAAAATAAACAAATATTTAAAAAATTTAAAAATAAAATAAAATTAAAGTAGTAAAGTACTACCTTACACCAAAAATCCAGTTTCACCAGAAATCAAATAGATTTCACCTGCTTTTTCAAGTTTTTGCTTTCGTCCCTCTTCTGTGACTGAACCCCAGCTGGGAGAAGGAAAAACAGGGGGCTCTGGGGATTGGGTTGCTCAAGGCCGTCAACTGAGCTCTGTGTCAAACAGGCTTCACATTGCACTTTTGTGTCTGTTCTTTCCATTTTTGAAGCCTCAGACAAGATGTCACATACTTCCCTACACTAAGGTCCCTGAGTAGTAATTTGGAAATTACTCGTTACTGAAGACCAGGAGGAAACAAATAGTCCAGGGTATAGAATACTGATGCCAGTCCTGGTTGTTGATTGGCTGTCAACTATCACTTGAGGTTGTCAGGCAAGATGGATGCACAGAGACATGCCAGGCCGTGTGATCCTGTATCACCAGCAGGGATTTTGTCCAAACCCTGATGCAGTCCTCGAGTGAGGTCTACATTTTGCCTTTTTTTTTTTAATTTTTCTAAATGTTTATTTATTTTTGAGAGAGAGCAGGGGAGGGGCAGAGAGCAAGGGAGACATGAAATCTGAAGCAGACTCCAGGCTCTGAGCTGTCAGCACAGAGCCCGATGTGGGGCTCAAACTCACGAACTACAAATTCATGACCTGAGCTGAAGTCAGAGTCTTAACTGACTGAGCCACCCAGGTGCCCCCTTTTTGTTTCCTTTTTAAGTGACTAAAGTTTGCTGTACAAAACTGTAATTTTTATGTAATCAAAATTATCAATCTTTTCCTTTATAACTTCTGGATTTTCTGTTATATTTAAAAAAGTCTTGCCCATTCTAGGACTATAAAAATACGCATCCATGTGATCTAGAATGTGATTTCATGTTTTACATGTAAATCTTTGATCCATCTGGAACTTATTTTGGTAGAAGAAGTAAGATAAGGATACAGTTTTAGCTGCCTGTTTCTCCCCAAATGGCAAATCAGTACATCCAATTACCATTTATTGAATAATCTACCTTTTAAAGGAGTGCTTTAAAACGCAATTTCTCCATATACATCCTAAATATGATGCCATTTATAAAAGTTCCATATATGCACTTATAAAAGTTCTATTGAAAACATAACACCAGAAATATCTGTGTGGTTGTGGACACTTGTTTAAACCTCCCTCCCCAGGTCTGTCTGTCTACCTATAAAAATAGAGATAATAGTATCTACCTTGAAGTTTTCTTGTGAAGATTTTTAAAAGTATGTAGTATGTAGATGTATCTACCTCAATAAATATGAGTTTCTTTCTGTTCAATTTTCTGTAATAAAGCCACACGGGTCCTCAGCTAGAATAAAACTCCAACTTGGGCATAACACCAAGACTCTATTTTTATTTCCTGAGTGTATGGACGTAGCATAGGGAGCCATGCCTTTTTCAACAGTGACACATTCGTTTTCCTCTCTGGTCAACATCTAAAGAGGCACCCTATTTAATCTTCTTGAGATACCAAACTTCTTCTTTTCAGTTCCACAACTATTTCAGCAGGGCGTGATGCCAGGGACAAGTGGTATTGGGCAGATCAGAGTTTGGATTCCAGTTCTGCCACTTACCCAAATATGTGGCCGTTCTTGACAAATAATTTAAAGAGGGAAGGTGAATAATAGCCCCTATGTCATAGGGTCTTGATAGGATAAATAAAAATCTTCCTGGAGAGCAAATTCCATGAATGCGAGAACTCCATCTTGTTAATCACAGTATCTCCAGTCCTAGAATAATGTCTAGGGTGCAGGTGGCACTTACTATATCAGTATTGAAGGAAGGAAGGAGGGGGGGAGGGGGGGAGGAAGGAATGAAGGAAGGAAGAAGAAAGGAAAAGAAAGGAAGGAAGGAGGGAAGGAAGGAAGGAAGGAAGGAAGGAAGGAAGGAAGGAAGGAAAGGAAGGAAGGAAGGAAGGAAGGAAGGAAGGAAGGAAGGAAGGAAGGAAGGAAGGAAGGGAGTTGAAGCATTTTGCAAGGCGTCTAATTAAGTGAGCTGGGAACGGTTAACTATAGGCACAGGTCAGAGGTAGCAGAGACATGGTCCCACCTCCAAGAGTTACAGTCCAGATCTGAAAACTAAGGTGAGTAGCGCTTACATATGAGGTATAATGAAACACGTAGTGTAATACAAGCACAAAGTGCCTTGAAGACAATTGGGAATTCTCCCAGTGCAGAATTAGGGAAACGCTTTATAGAAGAGGGTTACGTTTAAGCTGGACCTTAGAAGAAAATATATTTTCTTAGGATAGATTTTCCAGGTTGGGCAAAAGAGACAAAATTTGGAAACGATTTGGCATATTCCAGGACCGGAACCTGGAAGGTGTGAAGAGGGTGCAAGTCCAGTAGGAGAAAGAGTAGCTGGAAGGTAAAATACCATGGCCTGGAACATTCTGCTATGGTGTTTGAGACAACACACAAACTTGAAAGTTTTTGAGCAGCCCAGTCATGGGAACAGGCATCATTTATTATTTGTATTCATTATACAGAAATCAGTATGAAGGATGGATTAGGAGGCGGGGAGGCACTTGAAAGCTATTGTAACCGCTCAGGGGAAAAGTCATGACAGTCTAAAGGAAGGAGTCGTGGAGGAGAGGGAAAGAAGGAGAGACTTGATAGTGACAGGGGGGTCAGTGTCTGATGTAGCTGAGAGGCTGTTGGGCAACTACACTGGTGACGGTGATGTTTCCTGATGTCAAGAACCCATGAGGAAACACAGAGTCAGTTAAGTCTTGGAAATGTTGACCTTAAGGATGTCTTTTGGATACTCCGCTAGAAAGAGGCAATTGACGCCCCAAAATATGTCAGAGCAGAAGAAACGGAGGTGTGTCGGCAATGCTTCATCGTTAATGAGATGATCCAGGTTGCTTTTCTAAGATGTTTACGCTCAACGTAATATCTGGAAATGGAACCATCTCATACTAATGGGGAAAGAAATTATTTAATAAATAGTGTGGGTGAAATTGGCTGGCTATTCAGTCAAAAAAAAAAGCATGGCACCCCATCTCACACTGTACACAGAATAAATCCCAAATGGTGTACATGTGGAGTTGAAAATATAAAACAGAAAAAATATTTAGGTGAGGAATATGTATGCATCTAATTATATATCCACATATGTGTCCATAGACACAGATTCACATAAACACATTTATGTCTAAAATTATTTCCATTTCTCTCTATATGTATTGATTTGCGAGCTCACACTGCTGCCTTTAATATCAGTTCAGCACCACAGTGTTCCTTTTTGTTTCTCCCATCCCTTATTTCTAATTCTCTCTTTTTTTAAATATTTATTTTGAGAGAGTGTGTGTGCATGTGCACACCAGCGCACACAGGTGGGAGAGGGGCAGAGAGAGAGAGAGAGAGAGAGAGAGAGAGAGAGAGAGAATCCCAAGCAGGCTGCAGGTTCAGCACAGAGTCTGACATGGGGCTCAGTCCCACGAACCGATCTGAGCTGAAATCAACAGTCAGATGCTTACCCGACTGAGCCGCCCAGGCGTCCCCCTTATTTCTAATTCTCTTATACAACAGTAAGAAACTTGGCTCCCATTATTTTTAGTATTTTTATTTATTCTATCAATTCCCCTGTATGTTGGCTGCCCCTTTCCCTGAAGAGAGTCCTTCTCATCCTGCTTGGGCTCTGACACCCCACACCAGACCACCCGTCTGAATAAATGTCTACATGCTTTGCCCCATGTAGTGGCTTTAGGACTGGATTGTTCAGAAGGGGAGAGGGAAGAGGAAGAGGAAGGGAAGGGAGGAGAAAGAGAAGACCCTTCTGATCTTTGCTTATTGCCCATGTATCAGCGGGGTTCACCTTTGCAGTTAGGGTCCCACGTACCTTGCGGCACCATAGCGTGACCTGGCCTAACCCAGGCAGCCCAAGCTTTTGTTGTTGTTGTTGTTGTTGTTGTTGTTGTTTTCCAACGTTTATTTATTTTTGGGACAGAGAGAGACAGAGCATGAACGGGGGAGGGGCAGAGAGAGAGGGAGACACAGAATCGGAAACAGGCTCCAGGCTCTGAGCCATCAGCCCAGAGCCCAACGCGGGGCTTGAACTCACGGAGCGCGAGATTGTGACCTGGCTGAAGTCGGACGCTTAACCGACTGCGCCACCCAGGCGCCCCTGTTGTTGTTTTTTAGAACATATGTCCAAGTGATCTGTTTTAAATGGGACACTACCTTAAAGTGAAGATTTAATTATCAATGTACTGCCCATTGGTGAAAAGAGAAAACAAATACTCTGCCAAAATCTTACCATTACGTATAGGTTGGATTCCATTCCATTCAACTACCATTCATCAAACGCTTTCTGTGCCTAAAGCATTCTGGGAAAAGTAAGGAAGTATTTCCCAGGGCATCACTGATGTCCAGAAGTTTACAACCCCACTGGGGAATTTAAACGCAGAGACTTGAAGCAGATAAGAAAAATCAAAAATAAGCGTTTCAACACAATATGGGCGCAAGCCGGTGCCAGATCCCTGCTCCTCCTGGATCCAAGTGGATGAAGACAAGCTTTCTACAAACCTGTCTTACCCAGGGCTGGGCCCTGACAGAATTAGCTACTTTGGTTGGGCAGTTTGAAGACGTAGTTAAAGGGAGACAGCCTGTAAGGGCAAGGGTCTTTCAAAGGACGTTTTGTCATAACTGCTTCTTCCCACCAACTGAATAAAAATTACTACCATCCCCTGTTATGTGCAGAACCATCTTCAAATCCTGATGGATCGTTGTCCCATTCCCAAATAGAGCAGAGTATATGATCCCAAGACCTCAGCATTCAGACTCTAAAGGAGAGCATCTCCTAGAAAAATGAGCATGAGGACTCTAACAGCCTCCCCTTTCATTTTGTTACATACGCCATACAAATTCCTTTCTAGAAGTGATAGACAGGCAAAAGAGCAAACATCACTCATAGTCTTACAACTTTTAGAACAAATACTTCCGGAAATTTCTTTCTATGTATTTGTGTTATCTCCGTAAGTTATCTAATCAATGGCTGTGTGTCAGTTTTCTTATCTGTAAAATAAAAAAAAATAATATTATCTACATCATGGGGTGATTGAGGGCAAAACCTGAGTTAAGAATAGTAATGGTGCACAGTAAGATCTCTAAGAGTGATATCTATGTGGAATATTTATATCTAGATTCAGCTATATATTTTTATAAAGTCGGGACAAAGCATCCATATTTCTGTGTAGCTTGCTTTTTCATTTAATGATATAGCATGAACTTCTTCCCTCGTGTGACAGTTTTAAAAGTGCAAGCAGGGGCGCCTGGATGGCTCAGTTGAGTGTCCAACTTCGGCTCAGGTCATAATCTCAGGGCTTGTGAGTTCGAGCCCCATGTTGGGCTCTGTGCTGACAGCTCAGAGCCTGGAGCCTGCTTTGGATTCTGTGTCTCCCTTTCTCTCTGCCTCCCCGCTCATGCTCTGTCTCTCTCTTCTTCAAAAAATAAATAATTTTTAAATTATTTAAATTTAAATTATTTTAAAAAATTTTAATAATAAAAGTGCAAAGAGACTGTTAGGTTCTTTGAGTGATTTTTTTCAAAAGTGGCAAGTAGGGTAGGAATGGGTCCTGGTCCTGCAAGGGTATTATTAGTTCAGGGTGATGAGCTATGGTTAGGGCAAGCCTGGATTCTAATACTTCTTGGAACTAAAAGTTCAGAAATGCTGCTTGTATATAATCTCATAGTCTAACTGCTAAGCACAACCTTGAAGCTTCTCTACCTCGATCATTTTCAAAATGTTGTTGTTGTGTAAGCAATAAAACCATATTTCCCCAACAAAACCTTCTGTAAAATTCTCCCCAGCAGGTGAACCAATTTTAAAACAATCATAAAACATAGGGCACATGGGTGGCTCAGTCAGTTGAGCAGCTGACTTCAGCTCAGGTAATGATCTCCTGGTCTGTGGGTTTGAGCCCTGTGTCAGGCTCTGTGCTGATGACTCGGAGCCTGGAGCCTGCTTCCGATTCCGTGTCTCCCTCTCCCTCTGCCCCACCCCTGCTTGCTCTCTGTCTCTTTCTCAAATAATAAACATTAAAAAAATTTTTTTAATAAAACAATCATAAAACATAAATTTATAAGCAAACTTGTAACAAGTTTGCTTGTTACAAAGCTTATCAATAAGATCATTAAGGCTGTCTGAGGAAAACTGGAACTCCAAGGACGTGGGCGATAATCAGTCTTATGTCAACATCCGGTTCCATGAAACGGGATAAAATGTTTGTGAAATCCTGTAACCCTGCTGCCATAGAATCAAGTGTAGCCACTGCTCCAACACCCTTATTGTGCAGACAAGAAAATGAAGGCCTAGAGGGATAGCACACTGTTTGGGCTTTTAATATTAAAAATAACATGGGGCACCTGGGTGGCTCAGTCGGTTAAGCATCTGACTTCAGCTCAGGTCATGATCTCACGGCTTGTGGGCTCGACCCCCATGTCGGGCTTTGTGCTAACAGCTCAGACCCTGGAGCCTGCTTCGGATTCTGTGTCTCCCTCTCTCTCTCTCTGTCCTCACCTGCTTGTGCTTTGTTTCTCTCTGTCTCTCAAAAATAAATAAATATGAAAACATAAAAAAAAAATAAAAGTAAAAAAATTTAATAATAAATAAATAAATAAATAAATAAATAAAATCATCTGATAAGAGGATGAAAATATTTCACTGAGGCAAGTGTCTGACATGGTTAAACGCATTACCCACAAAATACAGTTCTTCTTAATTTAAATGATCACGCTATAGTTCTCCAATTAATAAAAACGGAAATGGTCAATTAACTTAGCTGCTGTTCTTTATTGTTTCGTATTATCCTCGTAGCTTGTAAACCCTGAATTGTGCTGACTACGTAACTTGTATTTTATTCCATTAGCGGATGTAAAGATTTGCTGATTATCTCTAATAATTAAATTATGCATTTCAACTTATGAATCAGCCATGGGAATATCTTAGGGGATGAGCATTTCTGGCAGAGAGAACAGCCGGAAGCTGGAGGCTGGAAGGGAGAAGTGGTCTCTTCCGTCTGGGGTCTCCCCGCTGAGATGACGCAGGCTTGGCATGCTTTGGTCACCGCCTTCCTTTCCTGCTCTAGATTCCCTTGCTCCTACCTCCTGTGCAACTGGAAAGAATAAGGCAAAGATGGCGAGGGAAATCAAGATCTAGGGCCGGTAACTGACAGCACTTGCTGACTCTCAGGGATCGGAGGCCAACTCCCTCCTGGGCTTCCTGGTTACAGTGCTCCTTTTTGCTCCAGGTCTTTTGAGTCCAGTGTCTGTCACTCGCCCAAAGAATTCCGACAGTTACAGGACATTGGATTTGTCAATAATGTTGACACACTAGGAGCTCCCTGCAAAACTCTTCCCGTCATTAGAAATGGAGACATATGGACACTGCAGACCTCAGTTCCTCCACGCATGGAAGAAACTTACTAATTGCAAATGTTTCAGTGATCCGCCACCCTGGCTGCCATGCCTTCCCTCCGGTGGTGTGCTGGGCAACGGGTATCTGGGGCCAGGCAGGGTGGTAGGGTGGAAATGCTGCTTTCTAACACTTGGCAACTTCCGTTCCATGAAATCCGCCACTATGGCAGGTTAAAGTACCTGCGCTTTGATAACTAGCTAGCAAAATTCCTGACCCTGAGAGTGGGTTGGGGCAGCCTTCAGAACACCACTGCTCCCCTCTCTCTCTCTTCACACACTGCCTCTCCTCACTCCTCCTTGCTTGTCCCAATCACCCTCCCTCTCTGCCATGTATTACCCACCGTTTCACCTTGGGTTCCCTACCAACCTCTGAAAATCACCAGCATCTCAATCTGTCCAATACCAACAGCACAAGTTTACTGGAAAGAACAGAGGCTTGTTGGAGTCAGACTGGGATTCGGTCGGTTGTGACCCCAAGTAAGTTACATAATTACGTTAAACCTCTGTTTCCTAATCTGTAAAGTGATTTAAAAAACACACACAGGGGGGTGCCTGGGTGGCTCAGTCAGTTGAGCAGCCGACTTGGCTCAGGTCATGATCTCGCGGTCCGTGAGTTCAGGCCCCGCGTCGGGCTCTGTGCTTACAGCTCGGAGCCTGGAGCCTGTTTCGGATTCTGTGTCTCCCTTTCTCTCTGACCCTCCCCCGTTCATGCTCTGTCTCTCTCTGTCTCAAAAATAAATAAATGTAAAAAAAAATCAAAAACAAAAAACCACACAGGGCCTCCCTCATAAGAAATATCATGAGGACTGTATGACAAAATGGTGCTAAGAAATGCCAAGTTAAAGCTTTTGTCTTTCCCACCGCCTTCAGAGAGAGTGACAATCCCCAACCTGTGCCCCCCGTTCGTTCCCTGTGTTAGCTCTCCTGGCCTGGGAGGTATCTCCCATTACTCAGAGAGAGCTCCCTGAGCCTTGGGCTCTTGCCTTGTTTATCTTCCTACCCCAGATCCTAGCCCAGTGTCTGGAACATGGTAGGTCCCCAATATGGATGAAATGAACACTACCTTCCTTACCCACTTCCTACTCGGTCACAAGAAGGGATGAACAAGAAAATGGGAAGAAGAGGTCTGGGGCGCTGGAGGCTCGCAGGTCTGGATGTCACTCGAAAACATCCACTTTTTCTTCCTCTCTCACTTATCTTGGTTGCGGGCGCTCATGTCATATCTCTGAGTTTCTTTCACTGAATGCCTTTTTGGTTTCAATCTGTGAGTTATTTTTTCCTTCCTGTCCTGGAGATATATGAACCAGAGCCAATAAAATAAGAGCTCTCTTTTTCCTTCGCAGCTCTGAAAGCTTTACATAAGTGTTTCTTCACTTCTATTTTATGGCCAGGACCAGATGCGGAAGTGCTAAAATATTTTGATAAGAGCTGTCCTGGTGGTACTTCTTGTTTTTACAGCTATCCAGAGGGAGAGAAATAGCTAGGAAGTCAGCCCACAGAGAGCAGAGACAGGAGCTATGAAACGTCTCTACTGACCGAGATTCTCAATTAGTTTCAAAAATCAGTTGGATGAGGAGAGACAGACAAGGTTTAGGCCATATCGCTGTCTAAATGAAAAACAGGCCATCATAACTCCCAATGTTTAGGGGGATGGGTTCCTGTGAAGTTTATAAAATGTTTTTATATACAAACTGACATTCTGAGACCTCGTGTGTTAAACTCACACTCCCTGACCCCACAGTACCTGTAAGGTAGGGCCTGTTGGTATCCTCAAGGGACCACTGAGACGCATTCCCAGAGAGGTTAAGTGACTTGCCCGAAGTCACATAGCTGGACAGTGGTGACCCTGGAATCTAACCACTAGGCTTGAGTGCCTCTCATCCGTTCTGCATGGAAGGGGTCAGAGGGGCAGGGAGGTCAAGGGAGCTGCAGAGGGCCATGTAAAGCCACATCACTGGGCTTCAATCCTTTCTTTCCCTATGTTGCAAATGAGCATTGTCTCACTCTGAGCCACGTGTTTGCCTCCTATTCCTTTCCACCTGATAACTTTCTCTTCGTTCTGCCCATTCTTTTGTTTCACTCCATTCCACTTGATTCTGCCCTCTCCGTGCCCCTTGAGGGCTCTGTTTCCATCCTTCCTTCTTGGTTCCACCTACACGACTGTGTTTCACCTGATGTGCCTGACACAGGTCCACGTGCATGCAAATAGCAACCCACTTTTATTCCCCAAAACAAACCTCTAAAGCAGACACCGCGATTATCCTCATTTTACAGATGAGAAAACCAAGTCACCTAACTTGGCCCAGGCCACACAGCGAATAGGGAAAGAGCCAAGATTCCAGGGTGAGAAGTCCAGCCTCAAAGCCTCAACGTAAGTCATTTGGCTACAGCTGCCTTATTTGGACCTCAAACACCCCTCTCTGTCCTTCAGGGTACGTTCATACCTAGGTTTGTCTGAATGGAGATGGTGCGCATATCGTTGTTTTCTATTCTTTTCCGTCTGTCCTGTAAATTTAGACAGTGTGGGCTGGGGCCCTGGGAAGGGGCTTTGGAGGAAGGAATTTCTAAGGGACACAGCTGAGAGGAAAGTAAAATTCAGATTTTTCTGAGTCCCCACCTAGGTGTCTATTTATCAGTTTGTTCGTTCATCAGCCTGATGTTGCCTGCTACCTGCTTGAGGAATAGCCGCGAAAAACTAAACGATTTGGCTACTTAAAGGATTGGTTCAAAATGAGGAAATAAGCTATTTATTGAATAGGCCATGATATGTTTGCAACTAGAGAAAACATGTCGTTTTCCAAAGGGAGAGAGGAATTTAGCCTGACAGAAGGGAGGAGAACTAACATGGGAATGGTAATAAAAGGAAAATTCGGAATCCAATTTCGTTTGGTTAGATGTATTAGATTTTAATCATCTACACCAAATGGCTGAAACCCATTTAAAGCCAGACCAGCTACACGCTGCCATGTATTTGCTTAGGTAAGTATCTTCATTTGCCAGTAGGCTACAAGCCCCTTGTATATGAAACTGAAGGTTACTCATCTCGGTCTCTCCCCAAAAGCCAGGCGCATAGCAGGTGCTCAATAAATGTTCACTGGATTGAATTAAAAAGAAAACACCCACTATTTATCAATACCGCACTCACCCCAGGAGAGAAAAGAATGAATGTGATGCTATGCTCTGTTAAGTGCAGAAATGAAAACACATGCCATCTCAAGGCTGGTAATTTCAGGATATGAGGACTCTGAAATAAAGCCTCTCCACGATGCAGAACTGCTTGCCAAGCACTTTCTATATCAAGGTTTACTATAACAATACCACAGAATAGCCCAGAGCCTTTCTATTTTAATTCCAACGTGTCCAAAATCAGAGAACAAAAAAACTCTACAAAAAAAAACCACAAACAGTCATTCATTATATTCTATCTCAATTTGAGGTTCGTATTTTGACCTACAGATGGAGAAGACTTGGGAATTAGAAGCAGGCTTGTTAATTTGTCTAGATAGAGTCAGGGTATTTGGGCGGGGTGGGAGGGGAAGGGCCTGGGCAATATATAATATCCCTGTCCTTTCTGCTGACAGAGCCAATTGTGTAAGACACACAGGGGTCAGACAGGCGTAAATCAAGAATATTAGCTTTATTACTCATAAAGAAGGAGTTTAGAGAAGGTGGTTTAAATCTGTGAGCAAGAATGCTTGCTGGTCCTCTGCCCCAGATTAAGCTCCCTACCACCCTGCTAAGTGAACTGGCATAAGCATGCCAGTTTGGACTTCCAGGTAGAAAGTCGCTCCTCTTTTCCTGGAAGAGGTGAGGAAAGGAGTGGAACCAGAGTCTTGGAATGTTATTATGACAGTGGTCCCTCCACACCAAAAGACGAAGAACAGGGATGAACTGTTCCTTCCAACACATTACATAGTTGACAACAGATGCTGCCGATAACTTGTAAGTAATTTGAATTATACCTTTTAGCAACGATTTTTGGAATCCTACGCACCAAGCACTAGACTGAAAAGCTCTACAAATGCGTTGGCTCGTTTGATCCTGAAATTTTACCCTAGGAAGGAAAACAGTTTGGCATCTCCTCAGTGAGTTAAACTGGGAATTCCCACACGACCCAGGAATTCCACTGCTGGGTGCACACCCAAAAGAATTGGAAACAGGTGTTTAAACAAAAACTCGTCCTCCAGTGTTCACAGCAACACTATTCACAGTAGCCGAAAGATGGAGATCGCACAAATGTACATCAACAGATGAACGGTTAAATACGGTGTGGTATATTGCACGAGTAATATTGCAAATATTACTCGGCCATCACAAGGAATGGAGTGCGCACGCCTGCTACAGCACGGATCAACCTTGAACGCATTATGCTAAGTGAAAGAAACCTGACACAAAAGGCCACAGGTAGCACGATTTCCATTCACGTGAAATATTCAGAATAGGCAAATCCATAGAGACAGGAAACTGACTCACGGTCGCCTGAGGCTGCGAGGAGGGGAGAATGAGAGTGTCTACCTAATGGGTACAAGTTGCCTTCTGGGGTGATGACAATTCCCACAACTAGACAGCGGCGATCCTGGAACAATACTGTGTACCGAATGCTACTGAATAGTATACTTTAAAACGGTTAAGATGGTGAATTGCATTATGCGTAGTTTGCTGAATTAAAAAATATACATAACATAATCCTGGAAGGTAGGGATCATTATCTCAACTTTACAGATAGGAAGACTGAGGTCCTAAGAGAGATCAACAACGTTACTATCAGACAGGGATGCATCTAAATATTTTACAATTTGCGGAGCCCAGTTTAAGAGAACTGATACAAAATTATTATTACAAAATGGTTAGGGTGCCTCCAGAGGTCCTGCAAAGGGTCTTTGCAATGGAGGACTCTGAAGCTTGGGCCTTATTAACTCCAAGCTCACATTTGCTGTTCATAGAATTGGAAAATGAAAAAAAAAATATATTAAAACCTACGACTCCATTTTCAACAACAGCAAAAATATACAATATTCAGGAGTAAATTTAACCAGAGATGTGCAAGACCTCTACACCAGAAATTACAAAGCATCGCTAAGAAAAAATGAAAAGGACCAAACTAAAGGGTTAGATATACCATGTTTATGAATTGGGAGACTCCGTGTTGTTAAGAGGTCAATTCTTCCCATGTCGGTCTATAGATGCGAAGCAGTTCTGATCCTAATCCTACCAGGGTTTTATGTAGAAATTCTCAAATTCACTTTCCCAGTTCTGTGCAAAGAACCTCGGCTGCCCAAAGAAATACAGAAACAGAACATACCTGAAGGACTTACATTGGCTTCAAGACTTACTTTGGAGCTACACTCTCAGGACAGTGTGCTGTTAGGACAGAAAAATCAATCAGCCAACGGAACTGCATAGAGTGCCCAAGAATAGACCCTTTACACACGCAGCCAAATGATTTTTGACAAAGGCACTAAAACAATCCAATGGGGAAAGAAAAAAGTTTTCAGGAAATGGTGCCCGAACAATTGAATATCTAAATGGCAAAGTAAGTGGATAGAGCTAGAATGTGACCCTAGGTCCGTCTGCCTCTTTCTTCTTCCCTTCACTACATCTGAGTTCCCACCCTTGCCTGGTCTTTGCCCTACTACCCTCTCTGGCCACAGTCTGAAGAGAGATGAATCTCAAGGATGAGACATTGGAGCAGTCGAATTAACCAGTGTCAGCTATTTGCTAAGAAGGTTGAGGGAGAAGAGACTTGGCAGTGAAGTTTGCCTGCTTTGGGTCTGGAGGTGCCTGGGACCCCACTGCCTATTGTCAGACAGGGAGGTGAGAAGTTTGTCAGAGTGGCAAGCTGGAAAATCACACAGTACCTGTCCACTGCCAAGATCAAAGCCGGATGTCAGAGGTCACCTGGTAGAGCCGAAAGAAAGCTGAACTTGCCTTCAGAATTCTCTGGTTCTGTTTCACCTCTGCCCCTGGATGACGTTGAGTGTATCACTTTAACCTCCCTGATCCTTAGTTTCCTCCTCTGAAAGAAGGGGACAAAAAAATACCTCCTCTCCCCTACCCCACTGGGTTGCTGTTCAGTTCGGGCGAAATAGAGTGTACACGTATCCCTTGAAAACTATGAAATAGGACACATATACATTGTATCGCAGCCCTGTGCATGCTTATTGCAAACTGAAATGAGCAATAATATGAACTTACCTGTTTTAGACTCCAATTTGACATATCAGGTTTATTCCATAATTACTTTCTTTGTTCCTTCTGTGTTTACAAAAGAAATCTAACATCCTGCTAGTGATTCAAGATTGTTTCATTCGCGAAGCTTTTGAGTCCAAGATACCTGGGCTTTTTTTTTTTTTTTTTTTTAATTTACATCCAAGTTAGTTAGCATACAGTGCAACAATGATTTCAGGAGTAGATTCCTTAATGCCCCTTCCCCATTTAGCCCATCCCCCCTCCCACAACCCCTCCAGCAACCCTCTGTTTATTCTCCATATTTAAGTCTTTTATGTTTTTGTTCTTCTCCCTGTTTTTGTATTATTTTTGCTTCCCTTCCCTTATGTTCATCTGTTGTGTCTCTTAAAGTCCACATATGAGTGAAGTCCTATGATATTTGTCTTGATACCTGGGCTTTTTAAGTGTCATTTATTCAACAAGTTCTTATTGAGTGCCTCCTATGCTCTCACTGTGTTCATTTAAGCGCGAGGGGCAAATGGGTGAAAAGAGATATGAGGCCTGTCCAGAGAAAGCAGAGTCTGGTGAGGACACAGACACAGCCTTAAAGAGCTAATCAGGGTACAATGTCATCGCTGCTATAAAGGAGCTGCTTACAAGGTACTGCACGGAAGGAGGAACTTCTAAGCCTGTGGGTATCAGGACAGGCTTCACAGAGAAGGTGGTGTTCCAAGTGGGGACATAAAGGGGAGAAAAGAATTTCCCACGACAGTCCAGTCCAGAGTAAGGGCACCCGGGTCCAGGGAAACAGCATGTACCAAGACACAAAGCAGCAGGTCCTGCCGGAGAACTGCAAGAGAGTGTACATGAACAGAATTTAAAGTTAGAATAGAGGGGCAGGGCTCAGTCAGTTCAGCATCTGACTTCGGCTCAGGTATTATCTCCCGGTCCATGAGTTCGAGTCCCACGTTGGGCTCTGTGCTGACGCTCAGAGCCTGGAGCCCGCTTCAGATTCTGTGTCTCCCTCTCTCTCTGCCCCTCCGCTGTTTCCACTCTGTCTCTCTGTCTCCCAAAAATAAATAAATGTTAAATTTTTTTTTTTTTTAAGTTAGAATAGGTGTGGCCAGAGAAGAGCCTAGACAGCTATCAGGAACCAGGCCATGGAGGGCTTCATAAGCCACACGGAGGAGCTTAGTCTCTATCCTGTAGATGTCAGAGTCATGGAGGGCTTCTGCACAGTCAGGTAATAAGATAGCTCTGTATTTTAGAAGGGTAAGTATGGCCAGAGGGGAGCACGGGGCAGTGCCATCAGAGGCAGGGGGAAGAGGCGGGTAGTCAGATGAGTGGGGAGGATAGTAAGACGGTCATTGCAATGGTCTGAACAAGGCTCACGGTGGTAGGACCGGCAAAGAGGAGACAGATTTGGGACTTAAAGGCAGACGCTAGAGGAGAGACATAGCACGAGCGGGGGAGGGGCAGAGAGAGAGGGAGAGGGAGAATCCCAAGCAGGCTCCACACTGTCAGCACAGAGCCAGACACAGGGCTTGATCTCACGAACCATGAGATCATGACCTGAGCCGAAATCAAGAGTCGGACGCTCAACTGACTGAGCCACCCAGGCGCCCCCACGATCCTTGTATCTTAAGTTATGTGAGGAGGCAACCAGAATTTCCTGGTAATGTTCTGGAAGTCCCAACTGAGGTGTGACGGTGTGGACCATGTGCTTTGGGCCCTCCCTTCAGTTTGCATTGTCCATATTCCAGAGCTCTGAGATACAAGCCAATGGGAGCTGGGATCCTATGGCTCTCCTAGTGGCTGACAGGGTTCTGGGTCTCTTCCTACTCCAGCTTGGGGCAAATGAAGTATTCTGGAATTTTCCTTTAGCCCCCACGTAAGATCTTGATGCTTACACTGAGCGACCCTAAACTTCTCTCATTTTCCAACCATGATAGAGGCTACCGGGGCCTTGAACATGATTTTAGGAAACTTTTCCAATCCTGCCCTTTTCCTGGTTGAACAGAAATGGAAAAATCTTCAGTGCTTCCTCCTAGTGTCCTGGCTGAATGACCAGGTGGCTCTAGAGAAAGCCACACCCGAAGAGAGACAAGCTGCTGCGTAAACATCGACTTCAGAAAAAGTAAGTTGATTCCAAAGCCACCGCCTGGAGACGCCTGCAGTCTTGAAAGACTAAAACAATTAAGAATTTAAGAGCTTTCTTAAATTAAATGTTCCCCTTATTTCTGACTGGCATTTCCTGGGTGTTACCGCTGAAAAGGAGAGACTTGTGGGTAACCAATGATATTTTTGGGTTTTTTTTAGGCAATGAGAAAGAGCAAGCTGGGGAGGGTCAGAGAGAGAGGGAGAGAGGATCCCAAGCAGGCTCCCCACTGCCAGCACAGAGCCTGATGCAGGGCTAGAACTCACAAACTGTGAGATCATGACCTGAGCTGAAACCAGGAGTCAGACGCTTAACCGACTGAGTCACCCAGGCACCCCTCGTGATATTCTTATACGTGAATTGTAATCAACTACCTCCAGGGGTTCCTGGGAGGCTCAGTTGGTTAAACGACTGACTTTGGCTCAGGTCATGATCTCACGGTTCCTGGGTTCGAGCCCTGCATCGGGCTCTGTGCTGACAGCTCGGAGCCTGGAGCCTGCTTCGGATTCTGTGTCTCCCTCTCTCTCTGCCCCTCCCCCGCTCACACTCTGTCTCTCTCTGTCTCTCAAAAATGAATAAACTTAAAAAAAAATTAACTACCTCCAACTTCCATGGTCACTCCACCTGTGGATTTACGCCACTCTTTTTTTAAATATTTTTAAAAATGTTTTTATTCATATTTGAGAGACAAAGAGAGACAGAGAGACAAAGTGCGAGCAAGGGAGGGGCAGAGAGAGAGAGGGAGACGCAGAATATGAAGCAGGGTCCAGGCTCCGAGCTGTCAGCACAGAGCCTGACGCGGGGCTTGAACCCACGAGCTGTGCCACTCTTTTTAAACTAGAGCCGGTCTGAAATTTTTCCCTAGCCAACACATTTCCCTCTATTCGGCAGAAAAGCACTACAGACCACTCAGGTCCTGAGCTCCTGGGAATCCTATCAAGACACGCCAGAGTGAAGTCATTAAATGATCTGTCCGCAGACAACCTAAGCTCTGCTTCTCATCCCTGGTGTCCACCCTTGTGCTAGGGCCTTGTCTAATGGAGGGAAATAATGTGCCAGACTCGGAGGGATACTGAGTTCTCCCCCAGGAACTCTGAGCTGAAGGGCTGTTCACTCTGCTGAATGGTGTCTCTGGAGCAGGGAAGCCAGGGACACAGCCCCTTCCAGAAAATTCCAATGGGCTGCAGGATGGGGAATCATGATTAAACCAGGAACACTGAAAGACGGTAGCAGTCCTTTTCTGGCTACTCAGCACCCAGCCCACAGATGTAATCAAAATCCGTACGTCTGTGGTCTTATAGGAGATGTAATTCAGGGTAGTGCTAGGAGCCAAGTTATAATTATTATAATAAAAATTCACATACAATGCATTCTTAATTATCTGATAATGAAGTTCAAGAGAGGACACCAGAAATTGCAGAGCACAGATAATCCAAAAAGCTCATTTCAGATACATGCTCTTTTTCATTCCACATTTACCCAGAGAAGTGAATTTCCCCTCTAATGATAAGAATTCATGTTTATCAGCACAAGAAAAAAAAACCTTCTGTAACCATGCAGGGTGATGGATGGTAACTAGACTTATTGTGGGAATCATTTCATAGTGTATCCAAATATCAAATCATGTACACCTGAAACTAATATAATGTTATATGTCAATTATACCTTAATAAAAAAAATTCATGTTTATGTATGGCCCTTTCACATACATCAGTAGTTTTCAAGGATGTTTTCAGCAGCAGATACATAGTTTCAGACAAAATCTCTCTTGGCAGCTTAGTATTTAAAGCAGATAAAAGTGGACCTGCTCTGGTATAGCCAGGGATGGGGGGATCAGAGCTCTGTCCCCGGGGGTTAGTCCCCTCCTAGCTGTGGCTCCCGCGGGATCACTGTGGAAGCCTGGAACCCTGAAGAACACAATTGGAAAAACACTAACATACATTGGCTCTTGACTCTCATGGGCCTTGTGAAGTAGACAGGTCAGGAATTAATACTCCTATTTTATAATAAGAACGGGTTCGGGGAGGCTGTGTCCCACAGGTAACCCAATGATGCTGGGACTCGAACTCAATCTTCTAATGCCAAATTTAATACTCTTTTAACTATACCTTAAACCTGCTCTTTGCTCACTTTCCCAGCCTACCCTCTCATGCTGGGACACCAGGAGAAGAAAATTCACCAAAGGGGAATAAGAGATAAGGTATACACAATCGGTTTAATAGAGAACCTTCCATGTTTGTTGAACTGTCCTTTCCCCGTTCCAGAAGGGACAAATCAACAGTCTGATGATGAGAGGCTGGAATGAGAGCGGTTCTCTGTTTCACTGACCACCTTTAGTGATTGGAATTTCAATTTCTTTTTTTTTTAATTTTTTAAATGTTTTTATTTATTTTTGACAAAGAGAGACAGAGCATGAGTGGGGGAGGGGCAGAGAGAGAGGGAGACACAGAATCCGAAGCAGGCTCCAGGCTCTGAGCTGTCAGCACAGAGCCCGATGCGGGGCTCAAACTCACGGACCGTGAGATCATGACCTGAGCCGAAGTCGGACGCTTTACCGACTGAGCCACCCTGGAATTTCAATTTCTTAATAATTTCTGTCACTGCTTGGCTGTGTCTAAATATTTAGGCAGATCTGTGCAGAGTGGATTTGTCTCTTTGATGTGTTACATATATTTTCGTATTCCAATTGTCAGTCAGTGAGGAAACCACACCACAGAAAACAGATGTGATCTGACAGTCACCAACTGTGGCTCTCCCTTTTTCCAGCATACCCTGAGCAAGACTGGATTCTGCCTTTGGACTACAGACTCCTGGAGAACTCGACCACCTGACATTTTCCTTCCATATTTATTTTCTGTGAGGTCTTAGGCACAACTGGGGCTTCAATTACTTTCCCAAACTCTGGTGATTCTCAATTCTATATCCCAGCCCTAACCTCTCAAGTTCCAGACTACATTTCTAATTACCCACCGGACCTGTGTAATCGAAAGCATCCCGATTTGCATATTCAAAATTAAAGTAATTTCTAGCTAAAATGGTGCTCTCTGAATTTCCTCTATTGGTGAATGCTGCCACCACTCACCTCCAAAGAGAACTCCGTTTTCTTGAACCCTCCCCTCCCTTCAGCATCCACTTTGGACTAACCTACTGAGTCATTTAGAGTCAACATTTTTTTTTGTCAACGTTTATTTATTTTTGGGACAGAGAGAGACAGAGCATGGACGGGGGAGGGGCAGAGAGAGAGGGAGACACAGAATCGGAAACAGGCTCCAGGCTCCGAGCCATCAGCCCAGAGCCCGATGCGGGGCTGGAACTCACGGACCGTGAGATCGTGACCTGGCTGAAGTCGGACGCTTAACCAACTGCGCCACCCAGGCGCCCCTAGAGTCAACATTTTTAATATTGCCTGTCTCTGACTCCTCCCTTCCCACCCTTAATTCCTACAGCCTTCGTTCAGTTCTTCAGCCTGACTGTTGTAATGGTTTAATGAGTATTTCTCCAATTAGCCTAATTGGTCTCTTTCTTTCTCTTCTGATTCATCCTCTCGGCTGCCTTTCTACGATCAAGTTCCTGTAAAGGCCCCACACAATCTATCCCTAATCCATCTGGCCAGCCTTACCTCCCAACACAGCCCATTCTTCTCTTTTCCTCGACCCCCACATCCATCCCCTCAGAAATTCCTCCTGTCATTCTGTGAAATATACCTCATAACAACCCCTGCCAGTCTACCAAGAGAGTGCCAAGGCGCCTCATTCTCCACCGGATGCTGCCGTCATCCGGGATTGCAGCTGATCTCAAGGCCTCCAGTCTACATTCACGTGTGCTTTTTAATATATCAGTAGATGTGTCTACCTCAGAAACTTTCTCAATGAAAAGGTCTTGTTTTTCTTCTTTATTAGATTTTGTCACACACGGTACACAATAAATACAATACATATAATAAAGGACATACTAAATATTCAAGGTATTTATACTAAAATATATGCCTATATTTGGTTTTCTTTATAATAATTAACTTTTTGAGTGGATAGCTTGACTCATTCATTTTTGGGGCAGGAGTATTTTTTAGGAGTGTCTCTAGTATATTAAGGCTCCTGGTGCTTTGTTTACCTAAGAACGTCTTTATTAAATCCTCACGTATAAATGGGATAGCTTACCTCTAGTTAGAAGTTCTTTTCAATTCCCTGAAAATAATGCTGCACTGACATCTTGATTTCAGTGTCACAATTGGGAAATATGATGTCAGACTAACTCATGTTACTTTGTAAGTATACATTCTCTTTCTACATGCTTGTAAAATCGGCTTTCTGAATTTGAAGTTATTGCATTACATTATAAATCCTAAGTGATGATTTTTGTTTGTTTGTTTATCCTTTCCACACTGTACTAACCTTTCAGTCAAAAATATTTTTTTAGGGGTGTCTGGGTGGCTCAGTTAAGTGTCCGACTCCTGATTTTGGTCCAGGTCATGATCTCACAGTTGTGAGATCGAGCCCTGTGTCAGGCTCCACATTAGGCATGGAGCCTGCTTAAGATTCTCTCTCTCCTCTGCCCCTCCCACCACTCTAAATAAATAAATATATATATATATATAAATAGATTTATATATATTTATATTTATATTATATTTATATATTTATCTATATTTATATTAATTTATATATTTATATATATAGATTTATATTTATACATTTATTTATTCATATACAAAATGTATTATATATCATATATACATATATATATATATATTTTAATTTCAGTTAAAATCTTTTACCATGGGAATTTTAGGTCATCATTTCTCCATGCCTCATATCAATTATCTATCGCTGCAAACATAATAAATTACCCCCAATATAATGGTGCAAAAGAACAGCAATGATTTCTTATGAGTGTGTGAGCTGGCGGGTGGTCTTCCATTGACTTCACCTGGGCATACTCATGTGGCTGCTTTCAGCTGTCCAAAGCCCAAAAACAACAGAGGTAAAGCCAGTGAATCATCAAAGCAGTAATTAGTAAAAATCTATAGCGCACACACCAAAAAGACAGTTTGCAAACCAGGAGCACTCAAACCAAAACATGGAATGAGGCTCAGAGCACATTGTTATACAGCAACCTCTACAGTGAGGAAGTAGTGAGTATTCTTCACAGCGACTGGTTACAATATTAGAATTTTCTTACATGATAGAGAATTGGTCAGTGGTTACCTCATATCAACCTTGGGAAACGGTAGAAGGTTGGCTTCTGATTTTCAGAGGCATAAGCAGGAAATGACCCAGGTCAAGTTAGCCTTGCAAAATAGCTACATTAAGCTTTCCTTGTACGACGAAACTGATTTCGTCTGCTCAGGCAATTTTCAAGGCTGGTCTCCTTTGTTTTTGATGTTAACCCAGCTGAAGAGAATCCAGGGGGCTGGGCTGACTGGGCCTCTCTCTCTCTCTCTCTCTCTCTCTCTCTCTCCATGAGACCTTTCAGCCTCAAGGGGGCCACATGAGGCTTACCTCAACATGGCCAGGGCAGTGCGCCCAGTGCTTACGAAGTCTCTGTCTGCTTCAAATTTACCAAGGTTGTGTTAGTCACCGTAAGTCACGTTATCACACAGCCCTCACCCCAAAGCACGTGTACCTATATGTCTGCTGGCTTCATGTTTATTGAGATCCCATTGGTCAAAGTGAGGCATGTTATCAAGCTCATTGTGAGCGTGAGAGGGTACAGCCTGTCCCTTATGAGAGCTGTGATCCGAGGGGCCCCTGGTGTCACAGCCCTCCACATCTCTCTCTCCGTGTAGTCTTTTCCTTTCCTTCTGGGACTCCTATTATATGGGCGTTAAAATTTCTACTTCTAGCTTTCATTACTTTTACCTTTTCTGATATATTTTTCTTCGCTTTTTTTCTTCCCAGTGCCTTGGGAGATGGTTCTTTAACCTAACCTTTTGTCCCCTAATTCAAATTTGTCTGGATCTACTCTGTTATTTATCTTTTTGATTGAGCTCCTTAGTTTTAAACAGTTGTAGTTTTCCTACCTGGTATTTTTACTGGGGCTTTAACTAAAAATTAAAGTATCCACCTCATGCGAGCATTATCCTCTTTGCCCCTCTTTGATAGTCTCTATTGTACTTTCATTTCTTTTATCTACCTTCAGTCTATTTCCTTTTTCTTTTATCAGCGGTCACACTTGTCGGCTATCTGGCGTTTTTCTCTGTGACATTTTTTTCCCTTTCCATAGTAGGAAAGGCTGTTGGCTGTTGATGTACCCTTACGTGTGGGAAGAAGCCTAAACTCAGCCTCTCATTTGGGTCATTCCTGCTGACTTGCAGGAGGACGAAAGAGCACCCCAAGGAGGAGAATCAATGGATCAGAGTCTGGTTTGACCATCCCTGACTGCTATCTCCTCACAAGGTGACCTTGTCCCCACAGTCTAAGTCCTCGCTGTTTTCCTTTAGGAGTTTCAACTCCCTTGGCAGGAAGGCAGGAAGAAGAAACTCCCCAGTGTAACCTTTGCTTCTGTGGCTATCTGTCCACTCGTCCTCACAGCAGGCTTCTAGACTCACATAGTGCTGACAGACCAACCCTCTGCTGGCCTGAGATTCTGTCTTCCTGTCTCGCAACAATGTCAGGGCAGGTAATGATCCCTCCCGGGCACTTCGCTTTTGAAATCTTTTGGAGTCCTTTTCACGTTTTGACTCTCCCTCTGAGGGAGAGCTGGCCACATGCCAACCGTAAAGCACCGTTTGGCGCCTGTGCAGACCCCTCCCAGTCTCAGCTGGGCCTGTTAAGCTTCAACACCTTTGTGAAATCCCTTCCTTCCAGGGCGAGCTTTTATTAGCAACCTCTGGGTTCTGTGGCTCTTAGAATGGTCTTCTCTCTGCTGCCTTCTTGTCTGGTGGCCTCCTTTTTGTTTGCTACCTTCGCTATGGTCTCTATTTTTGTTGGGGGGAATCGGAGAGATTAAAGCTCACACATCATGGCCACCATCTTGCTCTATTCTCCTTCAAGCTCCACCTTTTCACCTCAGGACAATGTTTCTGACGCGCTAAACTAATTAAACTCTTTGTCAGCTTAGATGCATTCAAGAGGCTTCTTTCCATGATTGGACAACAACCCAAATCCCCGAGGCCCTCCACTGTCACGGGTCCCCTTCTTAGGCAACTCACTTCATACACGGCCTTCTCTAACTTGGAGAACAGATGAGGCTCTTCCTGCCTCTGTCTCTGCCCCTGCCTCTGCCCAGGTTTCCCTAACCCAGAACGCCTAGTCTTTCCCTGTAGCTATCGGGATCCTTCCCACTCTCTGGGGACCAGTTCAAGTCTGGCCTTCCCCATGATTTCCCCTCCCGTGCCTCTCCTCCTTCAACATCTCATCACTGTAAACAGTTATATCTCTTGAGCACTTATATTTAAGTGCCAGGCACCAGATACTGCAAAACCCTCTATATACATACATTATCCTAGTTAATCCTACGACAGCCCTGTGAGATGCTACAATTACTATCCCATTTTAAGGAAGCTGGAACTTAAGAGAGACTCACTATAACATGTGCAAGGTAATGTGGTCGGTGGCAGAAATGGGATTTAAACGTACTTTGTGTCTTCAGAGACTACACTCTCATTTTGCTACACTGGTGTCAGAGACGGCTACCGTTAACATTTTTGGGGAGTATCCTTCTAGACATTTCTTTTTCTGTGTTTCTCTTTCTAGATATACAGACATATGTGCCCTTCTCCCTCCCCCTCTCGCTCTCCACCCCCCATACACACACACTCGTAGTTAGAACAAGGTTTTGCATAAATTTTATATAAAATTTGCATAAATCACTCCCTTCATTCTTAAAGCTATTAGCCATAGCAGTCCTGTCTAGTTTGCCTTCCAAGTAGATTTTCAATTCCTTGGTAGCCTCTTGCTTCTCGATATCTCCCTTCACTGCAATGCACTCAGTGCTGAGCACAGAACAGGTACTTTATTTTTTATTATTTTTTATTTTTATTTTTTAAATATGAAATTAATGTCAAATTGGTTTCCATACAACACCCAGTGCTCATTCCAACAGGTGCCCTCCTCAATAACCATCACCCACCCTCCCCTCCCCCCCACCCCCCATCAACCCTCAGGTTGTTCTCAGTTTATGAGTCTCTTATGTTTTGGCTCCCTCCCTCTCTTTTTTTTTTTTTTTTCCCCTTCCCCTCCCCCATGGTCTTCTGTTAAGTTTCTCAGCATCCACATAAGAGTGAAAACATATGGTATCTGTCTTTCTCCCTATGACTTAATTCACTTAGCATAACACTCTCCAGTTCCATCGACGTTGCTACAAAAGGCCATATTTCATTCTCTCTCATTGCCACGCAGTTTAAAATGCTTGTTGGTGGACGAAAACACGAGAGTATCTGTATAACAGAAAAAGACTAACTTGCAGATAGAGTTACGCATATACTGTCATGAAGGCCTAGGGGGCCAAGAGCAAAGTCTGCTATCTCCTTCTGGCCACACACCTCTGGGTGACGTCAGGCAAGATGCTTAGTTGGGGAGGTAAAGCAATGACGCTCTTGTCTCTGCAGCCGTGAAGGGAGGCCAGGCATATCGCTCATGGTATTAAGACCACCTTCTACGGAGAGAGGCTCAGAGGAAATTGAGGTAACCTCGATCAAGTGCTCGGAGCGTCCTGCAGAAGCTGGACCACACATGTACCAGGGATAATTGCTGGGAGGAGGAGGGGGGCAGGAGCAGGAGAGTCAGTCTCTGTGCTCACCCAGCAGGATGTGAAAAATTCAGCTGGGTTCTTTTTATAGTTTCAATCATCCCTGGTAATGAAGATTCTGCAATTAGAACTCAGCTGGCAGTGGTGTGTGAGGCAGAATAGGATCCTGGGTCTGCGGGAGGGCAGGCCTGTTTTTCAGGAAGGCTTGGAGGCACCGCTGGGAGCAAGAGATGTGATGTCAGGACGAAAGCTATTTTTACAGACCATTTTCTAGCCATAATCACTCCTTAAATAAGTTCCACTTGGGCATTACATTTTACTTAGACTACACTCAGCTCTCAATTATCTGTCCAAATGGAGGGGAGTATTAACACAGATAATAGAAAACAGCGACGCTGCATTTATTCAAACCACCGCTAATTTGGAATTTATGATCATTTCACCTGGGCTTGATTAGAGTTTACTTGTGTATATTCTTTGAAGAGGGAATTTGTTGAAAAATATTCAAGGTGGATTAGCCTGCTTTTACGAGGACACACTGTTTTCAAATACTTAAGCATAATAAGTCAATTTTTATGAAGCACTTACTATGTGCTCCGCGCTGCGCTAAACCCTTTACATCTGTTATTATCCGTAATCCTCTTAGACACCTCGTTAGATAGGTAGTGTTAGCAACCCCATTTTAGAGGTAGAGAAATGGGACTCTTGTCTGAGGTCATATAGCCCGTAAAGGGCAGACCCTGGCTCCAAACCCAGCCAATCCCTACTCGGCTACCCCTGCCGCCAACTGTGAAACAGCAGGCTGGTCACACGCCAGCTCCTACACTCAAAAAAACAAGTCCGGTCGCCTCTGCGTGGCACTGCTGTTCCCCATCGGAACTATCCTCACTGCTTTTTCAAAATCTTTGCCGTAAAGCGTGAGAGGGATGCATCAGCTTCTTGCTAAAGTATGAAATGCGTCGCTCATGCCTTGCTTGTGTACCTACCTCCTGGTTAGTTCTCTATTGAATTTAAAACTCTCGCTAAAACTCCCATCCTGGGACAACCCTTCCGTCTCTCGACATTGTATGATAAAAACAGAAAACACATCTGCTCAAAATGACATTTCTGTGCTGACAAACTTCTCTGGTGAGCCACAGGCTGTGATTGGCTGTCACAGTCACAGGCCCATGCCTGGGATGTACTGACACTACCCATCCCTTCCCCAGTGTGAACGCTGGGGTCCCTTGTAGTATATACACTGCCAGGTGTTGCGGAATGGAAGCCCCATGGAAACAAGGAAAAGAAAAAGAAGGGAAACTTACTGCTTCTCAATGTTCCGAGAGTCATAGAAAACAACGTTCTATTTTATACTCTTTAGAGGAGGGGTCTTACGCGTAGGCGCTTCCACAAAAATGTGAACTTAATTCTGTGGATGTACGTTACTGTGATGAAATGTGCCACGATTCTAGCTCAGGCATAACCATCACGAGTGAACACACACACGCACAAGGCACATAATTAATGTACTGGAAAACCTCATTCTCCTGGTACCCTAAAGCCTGAAAGTCAACAGTCACAATATGACGTTCTAATTATGTTTGTAGGTATGGCAGTGCAATGAGCCTTACTTAATGATATTTAGTCCAACATCCTGAAAGTTCATAGGCTAGCAAGGCCTACTTCGGAAGATCAGACCAGAGAATGTAGATGGAGCTGACTTAGAATTCAAGTGGTTACTACTAGAATAAGAGAAGGTTTGGGATGCTTTGTAAAGTCCAATTCACTAATACCGCTCCCCGCCCCCCATACACACACTTTATTAAAGATAAGAAAATATTTTTAAGAAAAGCTACTTTGGCCTTAGATTGAACATTTAGTTTTGCAGAAAGGCTGCTATGTAACAACAGAAAAAGAAACCTAAGTATGGTTAATACAGTGAATTCAGCCCTCCATGCAGATTATTCAAATAAATCTTCAATCTCTGGTCAATTTAATCTCTGGTAAACTTGCCCTATCTTCCTTCAGTCCTACGACCTTCTACAGACACGAAACAGATGCAAATTGATTTTAATTCAAGTACACCTATGGTGGAAAAAAATCTTATTAAAAAAATCACTGGTTACGGTCTAAGGACAATGATCCAAGGCCCTAATTTGGAGATCATCTGCTGTTTGGAATGATAGGTGCCAGAGCTCACTGCCATTTGTGTGGAAAATCAAGAGCTGACGGTCCATAAATTAAGCATGATAAATATTGGCATGCACATATGCAGAAGTTGAGACATCGTGAATATGTTTGCCTGGCTTCGCTCCAGCTAAGCCAAGTGGGTCGCGTGAGTTCAAGCCTGGACTGAACATGGCAGTGGATGGATCTGGAGTTCGGCTGAGTCCTGGATTAGGGGGTGGAGGGCCAGGATGTGAAGGGTGGTCTGAAGAGGTCAGTTGCGGCAGGGACAGGTTAGGAGAAAGAACCTAACCAAACCGTGCTAGAAATAAAGGGCTGCCGATAGTGAACGGTAACATCGAAGACTATGCTGAGCCACCACCAGCCCGTATGATGGCATTTGGGGAGTTAGAAAAAGACGTGCCTCTGGGTGTGTGCCACCTGGTGCAAGAGATCACAGTGAGGCAAGCACATCTCAGGTCGGATTTCAGCCCCCACATGTCCCTTGGGTTGGATTCTCATGTTCAGGATACAGCATGTACAACCACAGAAGGTTGCCCTGAGTCAAGAGGAAGAGACTGGAAAGATCCTCTGAGGGATGGTCAGAGAAACTTTGAAACAATGTTATAAAAATAAAATTAAGAGCAAAATACACTTAGCACTAAAAATGTGCGGAAATATACGAAAGGAAAAATCTCTATCTTCCCAAAAGAAACCACTGCTGAGACTTTCTTGAAGATTCTAGAAAAAAATTTACGAATGTACTAGCATGTATATACACACACACATCTATATATTCACATATTATTTTGTATCTGCATGAAATGTTCCTTCCATACATACTTCCTGCACCTTGCTTTTTTCACTTAATGTATTTTCAAGTAATTTCATATCAGCTATGTTTGCCAACTTCTTTCTACTGACTACTTGGTATCCCATTACATAGATGGAATCTAGTTTATTTGACCAGCCTTCTGTTATTGGGTATGAGATTCTCTCCAATCTCTTATTATTTTGATACTCTAGTTAGTGTTCTTTATGTCTCTCTTGGCATATCGCTCCAATAAGGAGAATGAAACAGAGTCAGTGCTGTGTCCAGTTCAGGGTACCATGACCTAAAAGCCCCAGTGGGGCACGTGACCTGGCAAATCTCTTGCCTTCTACAAGCTTGGCTTACTGACGTTTGATGGGCCCTGGGGGTTAGGATGATGTGAGCTGGTCATTGGAAAGGCATATTTTGCTTCTCATGGGTCTGACACAAACTGTAGCCCCCTTCTAAAGAGATCCATAAGGTGACATGTGAACTCGCCCCTGCAGTGCCCGCCCCCCACCCCCGCCACACATATCTGCTGTGATATGGAGAAAGGCCTCCTTTACATTTTACCGCTGGGTGGATGACAAAGCAGGTGAAGTTGCTAGAACAGCCCTCTGAGGGATACAGACCTGGAGGAGCAGCCTGGGATCCAGCTCCACTAGGCGAACTTAGTTCCAAGAAATGGGTCTTTTGAGAATTTCTCTCTGTGGTTACAATCCATTTCAGAACTTCTGTGCTCTATTTATATTTTCTGTGGAGAGTGGCTCAGTGGGCTGAATTATACTGAATTATGCCTGGCTCTGCTTTCAGATTTCCGAAAGTGAGAAATTGAGGAAGAAGTTACGGTAATGACCTTCCTTCTTCCTGAAGGTCCAATCAAGTGATAGGGAAGCAATCTGCATAGTAATTACAACACTTCTCCAAGTGAATCCCCATGCCCCCAGTGGAGGGGAGCATAGAAGTCATATCTATAATGAGATTCAGACCCATCAGCTTCTGAATCACGGGAAGGTTAATTCAGGCTGCACAATCCCAATCAAAGGTAGCATAATATACTGGTCACAGGACAGCTCACATTGTTCTCAACAGCAGAGGGCAATAGGAAGTAAGCTGTCATGTGGACAAGGCTTGTGCTGACAGGGACCTTAATCTAGGACCGCTCGGTCAGTACTTTCTGAAGGTACCCCTGACCATTCTGAATTACAAATGGAAGCCTTGCCTTTTCAAATGTCTGAGCAGAAAGTATAATGGCCACAGTCCTTACCCTGAATCCTCAAACCAAAGGATCACAAGACTAATGGATGCTAATGGTGTTAATGGATGATTCTTTGGGGGAATTAGAAGTGTTTGGGGGGAGACGTGCATGTCCCTAACATTTTGAGAGTGTCCACCCACAAACCTCAAGTCTGTGATGCTGAGAGGGTTTATTCGTTCTCATGACTTAGCATCGCATTTGTCTTGTTCTTCTTGACAGTGCTGATGAACTTGAATGAAGTCTTTCCTTTCTGTGGTTAAGTAAGATTTACCTTTTAAAGATGACATAAATCCCAGCCCCCCTCTCCTCAGGGCTCTGATGGTAACTAAAATTGGGACCTGGAGTCTATGGCCTGCCAGTGTGTGGCAGGATTCCTCGGCCCCGGGTCGCCCAGAGCTCACTTCTCTCCCCATGTCTGGGTTACCTCCAGCCCTGCCCAAGGCCAGAAAATCCAAGAGGTCTCAGCTAGTGCTTCTGCACAGCGTCCAGCTGGGCTTTTCAAACAAGAAGTCAGTTTTCTCCCTCTTCCGATCCCCTGTGTGAACTCTCACAAGGGCTCCAGCCCCCCTCCAACATTGCCAAGAATGGCTTCCTTCCCAGACCCTTAGCACAGCTCCCGTGTTTGTTGGGCTCAAGGTTCTGCTTGGTCCTTGTGCCGGGTCTTGTCACCACAAGCGGTGTCGTGTGCGAGGTGAGCCCGTAAGCATGTGCTGAGTGTGCGGTTTCACACCGTCGCCACCGGTTGCACACAAACAAAGCCATCTGCACGTCGGATCCTGCTGCTGGATGGCACACAAGTCAACGCTGGATTTCACCTGTCACCCTGTATTGTTTTATTTCAGTGTGCGTGTGTGCGTGTGTCCGTGTGTGTGTAAGCCAGCACAACCCCTCTCTCCTTTCCCTTTCAGAGAGATGGACTGTTTCCAAACTGTTACACGCTCTATTAGTTTCCTGTGGCTGCTACAACAAATAACTACAAGTCTGGTGCCTTGAAACAATAGCAATTTATTTTAACACTGTTTGGGAGCTGGATATCAAGGCGTTAGCAGGGCCACGCTGCCCCCGGAGCCCCTAGGAAAGAACCTGCTCCTCGCCTCTTCCACCTTCTGGCGGCTGCCTGCATCCTTCCCGTAGCCATCTCACTCCCATTTTCAAGGCCAGCATCTTCCGGTCTCCCTCTGTTATGTCTTCATCACCTTCTCCTCTGCAGGTGTGAGTCTAATCATCCTCGTCCTCCCTGTACGAGAGTCCGCACGTGAAGACACGTGTGACTGCAGTGCCCACCCAAATAATCCAGTAGAATAATCCAGTAGAATCTCCTCTCAAGACCCTTAATTTAACCACGTCTTGCAACGACGCTGTTTCCAAATAAGGCCCTATTATGGGTTCCGGGGATTAGGACCTGATATCCTTGGGGACATTATTCAGCCTACTACGCGGGTGTCTTCCGTATATATTCTAGGCTGCTGTGTACACATGTAGGTGCTCTATAAATCCTTCTTTAATTGCATCAAACTTTCATGGGAATGAGCCCCGGAAGTCTGAAAGATAAGCCCGTGTGAACTCACTGGATAGGACCTCACAGCACATTTCCTACCTCAAGGGGAAGGAAACCGACACACGTTGCAGGTTAAGGCACTGTCCCGGGCTTTTCCCACACTCTGATTCACTGAATTCTCTACTGGAGTGAACCTCCAAAGAAGGGATGGAAGTAGAATGAGGTAATTAAGTAACCAAGGAAATGGGCAGGTGGTTTGGGGTCGTGTTTCTCTCGCTGAGAAAGCGGGGGGTAAAATGAAAGCCTTTGAGAAAAGGCTGACTCACATTCTTTTTGCACAGTCACCTCTCAAGTCCCAGGGACACAGGAGACTCGGGGCATGATGGTCCTGGGCGTAAAGCGCATGTCTGGAAATCAGGCCGCTAGACAGGTTCCTCTCAATGACCAACTGAGAATTCTAATTTTCCTGTGAGGCTGGAACAGCTTCTGTATCTGTACCCTTCTTGTGGGTAGCTGATATGTTCATGAGTCAACAGAACATACCTTAACCCCCCCAGGGGAGAGAAACTGGTTTTGGTTTTAGGAGATAACGAAAAGCCTGAGAGGAATCTGAAATTTGGGGCTGCAGGCAGGAAATGTTTAGGCTCAGAAAAAGGTTGGGAATGACAAGAAAAATGCAGAGCTCCCTGACGACAAGGGGCAGGGGAAGTTATCAGGCAGAGGGGAGAGGAGAGTAACATGTTACCTGAGGACATGAGGGTAATCGGGCACACAAAGACAGCCGTTCAGACTGCAAGCGATAAAGCTTAGGCGGCCAAGTGGCGGTTCTTCAGTTTCAAGCAGAATCACCTTCATAATAAGACTGTCTGAACCACTTCATAGAATGTTTCCCCCCGCCTCCTGATTTGGCATGACACCTCGCTGTCTCTTGACATATACTTGGACTCCTATAGCCTCCTGAGTAGGGGCTGAGCATTTTCCTCTGTCCCGTGTACCAAAGAGCTGGGAGATGGGTGGTCAGTCCTCTCCCAAGACCCCATGCGCCTCCCAGACCACAACTACTCTATATTCAGGCCTTTTGGCTGTTTTGTTCTCCACGATTCCTTATCACTACCCCCATCAAAATCTTGGTGACAACCTCAAATTGAGTGAAAACTTCAGCATCTAGCTTAATTTAAGTTCCTTCTCTCTTCTCCAAATGCCGCCATCTTCCTAGATGATACTCTTGTGGACAACCCGTCTCACACCTGATGGTGCCACTGATTCTGCTCTTACCAGAGTCACTTGTGACCCAGCTATCACACCTAATGGAGACTTGTCAGTCCTTAACTAGCTTCTCTGTCTCTGACGTCTGATGCTGTCAACCACTCACTCCTCTGAAAGTCTTCCTGTGGTTTCCCTACCGCTACTCTTTGGATGCCTTCACCTCCGTCATGAGCTTTCTTTCTAGAAGTCTTGGTAATCTTCCAGTTCTCTCATCACACTGCTTTGTACTTGTCCATGGATGATGCCAGCCACTCCCATGGTTTCAATTACTATCAATGCACTTATGAGTCCCAAATATCTCTCTCCAGCCCAGCCCCATCCCTTGAGCCCAAGGCCCACGTATACAACTATTTACTGAACATTTGTACCTGCGCATCCTTTCAACACTTCAATTTCAATATATTCAAAGTGAACTCACGATCTACTATCTCAACACAGGTCCAACTCTGTATTATTATTTTTAATTGATTTATGTATACTCATTAGCATCACTATGAATTCTTGAATTCATGATTCTTATCCCTATTTAAAAATTTTTTTCAACGTTTATTCATTTTTTTTGAGAGACAGAGAAAGAGCATGAGCCAGGGAGGGGCAGAGAGAGGGAGACACAGAATCTGAAGCAGGTTCCAGGCTCTGAGATGTCAGCACAGAGCCTGATGTGGGACTCGAACCCACGAACCACACAATCATGACCTGAGCCAGAGTCGGACACTCAATCCCCTGAGCCACTCAGGCAGCCCATCCCTGTTTTTTAAAATAAAATTTTTATTGAAGACAATGCACAACCCCTGAGGGTGCAGCTTATGAATTATCACCACATGAACACACTCCCATCCAGGTCTAGAAGTGACACTCATCGGATCTCAAGGGTCCGCCTTGCACGGTTCCCCAATCACTAACTCCTGCCTAAAGATAACCAGTATATTGATACCTAATATCATAAATAATTTCATCTGTCTTTTAACTTTGTAAAAATAGAATAAATATTCTTTTGTGTTTGACTTCTTTTGCTTAACATCAGTTTGTGATATTCATCTCAGTAATTGCTCTAGCGTAGCTCACTTATTTTTATTCCTGTGTAGCCCTCCATTCTGTAAATATACCGTAATTAATTTGTCCATTCAATAACTGATGGACATTTGGGTTGTTAGTAGTTTGAAAGTATCATGGATAATGCTATCTCAAAGATTCCTTTGTGTACCTTTTGGAACATATACCTCTTAAAGCTTTTGTCCTAGAGTGTGTCATTTCAATACTTTAATTAATGACATCAAATCCGTGAATCACATAAGTACATGAACAAATCAAAATTCAAAAAGCTGTTCATATGCTGAAATAACTGGCCAAAACTAATGAAGTTACTAGTAACTTCATTACTAGTTACTAGTAACTAATAAAAATATAAAAGTCTTACATTTAGCTTTAATGTAAAATCATAGAATGTCAGTTAAAATTGAAAAAGACCTAAATACCTAATAATATGGAAGTGACTAAGTACATGATTATTTATTTTC
Organism: Herpailurus yagouaroundi; assembly: GCF_014898765.1. NCBI lineage: Eukaryota > Metazoa > Chordata > Mammalia > Carnivora > Felidae > Herpailurus > Herpailurus yagouaroundi. Next base: position 101,125,506 of record NW_024412388.1, on the reverse strand, counting down.
TCAATGGAAAACTAAATATTATCCTAAAATAAAAATTTCAAAGGTTTTTGAAGCACCAAAAAATTATTTCTGGTACTTATATAAAAAAAACACAAACGTGCATGTATATTATGATTATTACTTAGAATCATTATTATACATATATGTGGCAAAACCTTAGGAAAAACTTTTAAATGTTCAAATGATAAGATTAGAGATGAAATTTACTTTCAAGCCTTTCATATTTTTATGATGTTATTTCAGTGAACATTAAAAATAGATATTTTAAAAACAGATATTTTGCTAGACATGTATGAGTAGGGACAGGGAAACACAGACGTGAAAATGAGGTACATCACTTCTCTAACCCACTTAGGGATAAAAATGCACCCATCTTGTAGGTCGTTACAAAGGTTAAAAGTGGTCAGAGCCCAATACACGTTGGAGAATCCCCCACTACCCGCACTGGGAAGGCTGTAAACGGCAGCATGAGTGTGATGTAAACTTCATGAGGAAGATGTGAGGAGCATGTCCATGCTAGGAACTTCTCTTTTCCTGGTGAAAGCCAAACCAACCAGCCAACAAAACCTCTTCATAGCATGAAAGTTGTGGTGAGGATACGAAGGATGCAAAAGGGCAGCATCGAAAGCGCGGGGAAGGTGATTGTTCAAGGCAGAAATGGTTGCAGTTCCCACTGGACCAGCTAATGGCAGCTGGGGAGCAGGTCAGTTGTTCAGGGACAGTAAACAAGGGACATGTTAGGAACAGAAGGTGTCCCGTCAGCAGAGGCTCTGCTGGCTGACACTCTCCGTGCATTGCTTGAGTTTCCTGTCCACCACCTGTAAATTTGTGGAGCAAGACATCCGCTCCCAGATGGACATCTGGGGAGACTGTTAGCCTTGATCATTTATAAACTATGGATTCAATGTTTGCAACATGGTTTCCCTACAACTAAACACTTTTCCACAAGTTGCACTAACACTATGTGTAATGTGGCTGGGCAAGATTCCACTAGCCCCATTTAGTAACAAGTCTCTCAGTGCTTGCTCTAGGAGGGTGACCATCCTTAAACTGATAACCTCTCCTAGGGATCTCCATGACTTTGGACTTGAAAAATGCTACTCTTGATTCTGCTATATTAATGTCAATCTCTGTCCAGTATGTGTGCAATATACTTATTTGTGTGTATGTGTGCGTGTGTATAATATAACAAACATACAGAGAGCTTTAAAAATAAAAATATGATTGGGGCACCTGTTGGTCAAGCGACCGACTCCTGATTTTAGCTCAGGTCATGATCTCATGGTTTGTAGGATAGAGCCCTGCGTTGGGGTGGGTGCTGACAGTGTGGACACTATTTCTTTCTCTCTGCCCCTCCCCGTGCTTGCTCTCTCTCTCTCTCTCTCTCTCTCTCTTTCTATAAATAAATAAATAAATAAACAAACAAACAAATAAAACATTAAAAATTATATCATATAGTATGTGTCTTGTGCTGTTTGGCTCTTTTCACTCAATATTGTCTTTGAGATTCATCTTCTATGGGTCATGTAGCAGTATTCCCCCCCCACCCCATTTTTCATGGTACGGCATGAGTATAGTATGAATATAATACAGTTTCTCGTTTACTCCACTCTTAACAGACATTTAGGTTGTTTCCAGTTTGGAACTATTATTCAATACAGCTACGGACATTCATAAACATGTATATTGGTGCCCATAAGCATATGTTTTATGGGGACATATAATTTGGAGGGGAAATGCTGGGTCATAAATTATGCACATCTTCTATTTTGCTAGATGATGTCAATCTGTTTCCCATAGTAATTGTGCCTATTTACACTTCTTTCACTAGTGTGTCAGAGTTCTTGATAGTCAATATCTTTGTAACATTTGCTGTTGGCTCTCTAGTGAGTGTGTAATGGTATATTACATTACATTTCCCGATAACTTTACATTTAGTGATTTTAGTGTACATTTCCCGATAACTAATGAGGTTGGCACCCTCTTATATTTGTCTCTTTGGGTTTCTCTTTTGTAGGATGCCTGTTCACATTTTCTGGCCATTTTTGTGTGTGTTGTCTATTTTTGGTTTTTTATGTATACATTTGTAGGAATTCTTTATGTATTCTGGATATGAACCCCTTGTTGGTTAGACTCATTGCAAAATGTTCCCACTTAGAGGCTTACCTCTCTCTTTTTTGGTGGTATACTTTAATGAATGGAAGTTCCTAGCATAGTCAACTTTTTCAAACTTCTTTTTTTTTAATGTTTATTTATTTGTGAGAGAGACAGACAGAGCATGAGTGGGGGAGGGGCAGAGAGAGAGAGGGAGACACAGATCCGAAGCAGGCTCCAGGCTCTGAACTGTTAGCATAGAGCCTGACTTGGGGCTCAAACTCATGAACCGCAAGATTGTGACCTGAGCCGTAGTTGGACATTTAACCGACTGAGCCACCCAAGCGCCCCTCAAACTTCTTTTTATTTTTTTAATTGCAAATGCTTTGGTACTATATTTTAAGAAATCTTTCCTGATCCAGAATTCATAAAGATATACTCTCATATTATTTGTTAGCCTTATTGTTTTTGTTTTTCCCATTCAATCTATGATCCAGCTGGAAATGATTTGTGTGTATAGTTTATTAACCACTTTTTTAAAGGATTCTGCTAGGGGTGCCTGGGTGACTCAGTCGGTTAAGTGTCCGACTTTGGCTCAGGTCATGATTTCATGGTTTGTGGGTTCGAGCCCTGCATTGGGCTCTGTGCTGACAGCTCAGAGCCTGGAGTCTGCTTCTGATTCTGTGTCTCCTTCTCTCTCTGCCCCTCCCCCATCATGTTCTGTCTTTCTCTCCTTCAAAAATAAATAAACATCAAAAAAATTTAAAGGATTCTTCTATCTTTTGGTGAAATTGAGCCTCTGCACCCTTGGTTCCACATACTCTAAATTTGAGGTTAATCAAGATGTCAAGATGTCAAGTTTAGCAAATACCTAGGCAGTGAAGTGATCTACCAGGTCTTTGAAATGCCAAGAAGAAAGTATGCATGTAATATAGTTTGTACATACAATATACACATGTATACAAAAAATAACTGATAAATATCACCAAGAATAGAAAAAGGTATCCCTTTGCCAGGAGACAGAGATACGATGGTGAAAAGTGACTATGTTTTGAGAGAATGCAAAAGATAGGAAACATAAAGGACTGGCTATTGACAGAAGTCAGTGTCTAATCGTTGACCTAATAGTTATTGACATGAGTCAGGTGTAGTGGATGTCTATTGTTTCTTTTGTCCCGAACAATAGCCCTCTTCTAAAAGGCTTCCTAGAATGTAGGCTTTATGAGATCAGAGTCTTCTTGGTCTTCTTCATCACTCTGTATTCTCCACATTTGGCACATGCCTCGCATAGCAGGAACACTCAATATCTATCGCATGAACGGAATACTCCTTCTAATATAATAGATCCAGATGGGAGTTATTTTCTTCTCACAGATCACCTACATAGCCCTCATGATAACTTTTATTGACCTGACAAGGCGGGAATTATTATTGCCCCATTTTATAGATGAAAAAACCCCAAACACCGAGAGTTAAATAACTTGCATTAGGGATAGCTAGTAAGTGCAGGAGTTGGAATTTGAAACAAAATCATCAGACCACAGAGTTTATGCTTGTAATCTCTTCATTAAATTGCCATAGTGATTGATCCAAGCATGACCTCCTAACACTCCAGCTGAACCAGGAGTGATTGTTGATTTCTTACCTTGTGGCAGATACTACATAAAATTCTTTACATGTTTTATCTCATTTAATCATCACATAAAACCTATAAAGTAGATATCATTGTTATCATCATTTTACAGATAAGGACACTAAGTAAAAGAGCTGAAACAACTTGCCCAAGATCATACAGCTAGAAGACAAGGGAATCGGTATTTGGACTTCTTACCTACCACGCTACCTGCCTCTAAGACCTTATATCCCTTCTCTCAAAAGGAACACCTCAACAAGCAAGTCCAATCAGAGCCCTTCTCCAGGACTTTTGAACTTGAGACTATTCCTTTCTGGAGCACCAGTGACAGCCATAAGCCCCACAGGGTGGCAGATCCCATCTGCCGTAGAAGAGAGTAAGCTGGCTGATAGAAAAGCACACAAGAGAGAAAGAGTGAGAATCCTGCTGGCTCGTTCACCTACTCTCCAGCACTTCCTTTTGTTACGAGAGCTTTCCAATAAATTACTCCCTTCACTCCTTTTTATTCTGCCTACGCCAGTTCCATCTGGGCTCTTGTCACTAGCAACCAGAATAGTCTTAGCTCATATAGAAGGCCATGGTGCTCTCCCAAATGTGCTAACATTTATGAAAAAGCATCAAAGCACTTTGGAGTTTAACACAAACTCCATTTCCTGGCTTTCCATTTGATGTTTGAATGAGGATGACAACTTTTATGAAAGTGTCTTCTCTGAGTTTATAAATGAACAATGAATCTGATCTTGTTTCATCCAATGCTGCAAAATCTTTCCGTTGAAATCTTTCCATATCAAGCATGGCTTGATACATACTCTTCTAAACTTTTTGTTCTACCTGCTAATCTAATATATAAAAACACAGGCTTTCCAATGGATAGTTCCTCTGGGCAACATGGTCATAAAACCTGGACTCCCACAATAGATATTATAGTTATTTTTCTCCGTGGGTTTTGAGACTGTACCTTCTTTCTCGGGCTCCGAGTCTCAGTCATCTTCTCTGCAAAATGAAGGGATTAGACTGCAAGGGATCCTTAGGACCTTTGGGATTTTTTTCCAACTCTGAGCTTGGCAATTGAAACGGAGTCTTAAAATGACTCAAGAGGGATTGGTCATTTGCTTCATTAGTTCTGGTGTTGGCTTGGGTGAGATGATACCTGTCATTTCAGACTGTGAATATCTCCCTTCCTTAGTTCATCTCTTTGATGTCCAGTGTCGCATTTCCCCAAGGGTGTTCTGTAGGATGGAACGCTAGCCCTAGGGATGCTCCTTAATGAAGGACTTAATGATGTACCAATGGACATCAGCAACTTAAAGGCCCTGGGAAATTTCAAAGTAAAGAAATCTGTGTAACTTATCCCCACCCCCCCCCCCCCTTAAGATTTAAGATGCACATTGACATCACGTTTAGGAACTGCTGATTTAACTAACATCTTCCCTCTAGGTCATTACAGTAGAGTAGATGTCATGACTGTCTTGGTGTGAGCATATCTGAAATGCAATAATGTTATCTTTAACATTATTAACAGGAAGTCCCACCTCCTGGGTGTAGCTTTTTGTGAATTGAAAAGTGGTTGTTTGGAAATTACAGTTTGATTTTATTATTAGGCCCCATCGTATTACTCCTTTCCCTGAACTCTCAATGGCTATAAAGATTCCCTTCAATTGACCAGAAGAGGGAAGCAGAGGACCTGGGATGGCATCTCAGACCCCTGTGGTGACTTGGGAACAGACCTAAGATAAGGCAGCTACAGTCTAGGAGCTTGCCTCAAAAACAACATCTCCCAAGCAGAGAGACCCATTCACATTTCAACCACATCATCTGCAGAACATGAGGTACCATTGTGGGAGGCCATCATCTCAAACCAGTATGAATTTCCCAGAGCCAACACAAGAAACAGGTTGGGGAGCACCTAGAGACCCATCAGGAAAAGACTGATGGAGACAGCAGAAAACAGTGAGGCATGGCCCGCAAAGAGGCCAACCTGGGATCACAGTAATAATTCTCAAGAGCTGGGGCCTCTTCACAGTTGTGTGTTTGCTCCCTCTAATCCCTATGAATGGCCACTGCTCAGCTGGGCTCAGAGCCCAGCAGTCATTGGCCAAGACATTAGCCACAGATGGTCACAAAATGGCAAATCTATTATCACCTATGCTGTTTGTTCTGGGTGACATGGTATTCATTTGGAGGTAGTATTGGGGTTGAGCCCAAGGTTCCTAACACCAGATCCATTTTTCCCAGAGCTATGTGCCCTTACCCATGGGGTCCACAAGAGATATATGCTCAGAGGACAGGGTCAGGGAAACGCATGCATTTTCTTTTGTGGTATTTTGGCCTCAAACACCATGCTAGGCCATTGAGAAGCTGAGAGTAACCACTGAAGGATTCTTTTTCCCCAGTCTAAAGGCAAAACTCTACATTAAAAGTAGACCAAATGACTTTTCCCTTAAGTTTATATACCTCCTTATTTATACCTTTCTTTGACTTCTAGATTTTAACTTTCTGATGGCAAGAAAAGATGAATCCAAGGAAAAGCATGTCAAGGAAAAGAGAAAGAAATGAGTTTCTTCTAAAGATCTGGAATATAGATGGTGTAAGTTACTGACTACAACCCATCTTGGCACACCAGAGGTACAAAAGAGAAATTCCCAAGACGTGCATTCAAGAGAATGATGTAGCCAATAAAATACCTATGAACTTGACTCATCCTCATTACCCTTTTTATCACTCTCTGCCTTGGATGTGTGGGAGGGGATTAATGGAGGGGGAGTGAGGTAAGGAAAATGGAGTGAGAAACACAGAGGAAGCCATTTTCTCCTTCTCCTCTCTCCTCCCACCTGCCTCCTCTTCTCCTTCTTTCTACCCTATTCCTACCTGTCAAAGTCCCTAATTATAAACTTGAGGATCATTGTGTTGAAATGTCAGCACCCATGCTGTGTTCTCTTGTACTTTCTGCTCGCTATCTCTTGGTGGTTCTGTAAGAATGAGAATTACTTGATGCTTGGTGGTACTTGATGATGTTACCTCTTTTCTCCCCCCAACCTAGAGAACCCAGAAATACATGAGCCCGCCCTTTCTGCATCTGTTCTTGCCATCAGTTTCCCAAGTGACTTCTGGGCAAGACAAGGAACAGCAGCAAATACAATCAATAGCTGAGCCAGCACCTGATAATTGTCAGTGCAGGGTTTTCTGTTAAAAGATCGGCTTGAGTACATGGTTTAAGCTTTAATGTCTATGTGGGATCTTTTACTTCTCTTCAGTTTGAAATCTTAGGCATGTTGGCAGATAGAGAGATCCACGCCCTAAAAGGAGAACTAAATCACTTTCCCTCCTAGCACCGTGTTGAGGAAGAAATAAGAGATCTTAATGTCTGCTTATCGTGGGAAGATAGGACACAGAAAGTGTAAGAACAGAGCTGGGGTGGTGACATTTCAACATGGTGGCCCTGCCTGCTAATAACTGGGATTCAGTCAGAATCCTGGACTGTGACCAATCAGTGTACAAATATTCTTCCCTCAAGTTGGGGAGATTGGGGAGAGCTAAGGGGGTATGAACAGAGACAGAATCTCTTTCATATACAGAGAGGAAATTTCCTGTACAGTTTTTAATGTCTGAAAAGAAGTCATTATAGATTTTTGAATCCTCAGAAGGGAACCAATATCTATTGAACATCTATTATGGCTTACATGGTGCTAGGCAATTTTCCTCGGAGTATCCATCAGCTATCTTTGTTTGCAAGTAACAAAAACAAAGCTTACCTATTTAAGGAGAAGAGGAATTTATGTAAAGGATATTGGGTAATTCATAGAATTGCCAGTCAGAATGGGGAACCAGGCTCATATACTCAGTAGCCAAAATCAATTCCAAAACTCGAACTATCTCATCTTTGGCTAGGGGAGTTCTATTCAAGTTAGTTCCCGAGTCCTTTGAAATGATAACTTTAATAACTTCCTTTCTACCTGGGATGACAAGATATTGTATGCCCAGCTTGTACATTTCCCTTGTCAGGCCTGGAATCAGACATTCCCTAAGGAGTTCTGGTGCATTTTAATAGGAAATGGTATTTAGAGACTGTAATCTGGGCCCTAATGGTCTCATTGCTAGTGGTTTGGTCTTCGTTTCTAGACTTGTCAGAAGCAAATGGATATAGTATGCATATTTGTGCAACATATATATTACAGTATATATAATATATTTAAATGACATTAATTATGAATTATTATGAATATAAAATACACCATGAGCTCATACTGATAGTTTCATTCAAATTCAGGACCACAGAGTTTTTATTTAGCCTTATTTATCTTATGCCATGTGTCCTTTCTCCCATATCATAAATTTCAGTTCTCAGTGGTACCTGTTATGGACTGAATTGTTTCCTTTTCAAATGCGTATGTTGAAGCTCTAACCCTAGTGTGATATACTTGGAGATAAGATCTTTAGGGATATAATTAAGGTTAGACGAGGTCGCAAAAGTGGCATCTTAATCTGATAGGACTGGTGTCTTTATAAGAAGAGTAAGACGTAGAAGATTCTTTCTTCCTCTCCCTGTCTCTCTGTCTCTGTCTCTCTCTATCTCTCTCTTCATGTACCCAGAGTAGAGGCCATGTAAGGACCTAGAAAGATGGCAGCTGTCCCCAAGCTAGGAAGAGACCTCACCAGAAACCAACCTTACTGGCACTTTGATTTTGGACTTCTCAGGAAAATAAATTTCTATTGTGAAGCAACCTAGGCTATGGTATTTTGTTATGACAGCCCTAGAAGACTAATATAGTACCATAATAACTCATTTGCTTTATCTTACAAAGCACATAAAATAATACCACTGCTACCACTAATATGATTATTGTAAATAGTTTTAAAATTCTTTATGGGACGCTGGGTGGCTCAGTCAGTTAAGTGTCTGACTTCGGCTCAGGTCACGATCTCACGGTTAATGAGTTCAAGTCCCGCATCAGGCTCTGTGCTGATGGCTCAGAGTCTGAAGCCTGCTTTGGATTCTGTGTCTCTCTCTCTCTGTCCCTCCCCTGCTCGTGCTCTGTCTCTCCCTCAAAATAAATAAACATTAAAAAAACTTTTTATTAATTTTTTTACATAACTTTTTGTCCTTAGTGACTAGTCAAAGTCACTCTGACCAGTTTCTTTCCATGTGGTTATGCCACCATTTAAATACAAGTTAGAATTGTTTTCTTTTACTTTTCACTCTTAGAGGTTGCTTTTTAAATTTTTAAATTTGTTTCATAATTATGTAAAATATTACAAGATTCTAAAGTCAAATCTGCAAAGCATGTTTTATTTATAGATTTCTATCATTAACATCCATATGCCCAATTACAACTCTATTTTTTTCAAAAGATTTAGAATATATTTAGGTGGACATATAGCAAACTCTGCCACACCAGTAATTTGTGTTTTCTTTCTGATTACTTCTAATTTTTTTTCTTTGGTGTCTTATAATTTATCAAAATGTGTTTATTTGTATATTTTTCATCACATTGAATATTTAGCATGCTTCTTGAATCTAAGATTTATGTTTTTATCAATTCTGAAAACTTCACCATAATTTTCTCTTCAAATAATTCTTTGTCATTTTCTTTAATCCTTCCTTTTGGAACTAAATTGGTCATTCTTAGTGTGTCTTTCCTGACCCTTAACTTCTGTTTTATATTTTCTATACCTTTTTTATACTTTCTATACCTTCATCGCTTTGTGTTACATTCTGGTTCATTTTCTCAGATTTATCTTACTTCCTCAATTATGTTTAAAATCAATTAAATTATTTAATTTTTCCTTTGAATTTTAATTCCAATTACTAGATCTCCCTTTTATAGAAGTTCTGTAAAAATCTACCTCCTTTCATCTCTTAATCATTTAGAAATACATACTTTATACAACTTCAGGTTGTACTTTTGCCTAAAATTTGCAAGATTGTTTTCCTACTATTTATTTAGTTTGTTGACTTTCCTAAGTAATGGATGGCTTTGTCATATATTAATTTTCTTTTTTTGTCACATGGCAATTTTGTATTGTAAGCTGATCTTTAATAACGATATTTTCCCCCTTTGAGCTTTCTTTGTGCTCTGGATCAGAGGTTGGCATGATTTTTCTAGAGCAGAGACAGACAGTGCATATAGGAGCCTCCCCTTATCCACAGAGTATACGTTCCAAGCACCCCAGTGGATGACTGAAACCATTGGTAGTGATGACCCCTACACACACTGTTTTTTTCCTATACATACATGCATACCTATAATGAAGTTTAATTTATCAATTAGGCATAGTAAAGGATTAGCAACAGTAACTAATAATGAAATAGAACAATTAGAGTAAACACTGTCATGAAAGATATGTGCATGTGGTCTTTCCGTCTCGCTTTCCAAATACTTTACTCACTGCATTCACCCTTCTTCTTATGATGATGTGAGATGATAAAATGCCTACTGATGAGATGAAATGAGGTGAATGGCACAGCCATTGTGACGTAGGATTAGGCTGCTATTGACCTTCTGAATACCTCTGATGGATCATCCGCTTCCAGACCGTGATTAACTGTGGGTAACTGAAACCATGAAAGTGAAACCACAGATAAGGGGGGAACTGTATTTTAGTCTTCATAGGTCACATAGAGTCATACAGTCTCTATTTCTCCTTCTCCTTCTCCTCGTTCTCCTCCTCCTTCTTTTTCTTCTTCCCTTTGATAATGCAATAACTATTCGTAACAAACAAGTCATACAAAAACAGGATCTGGGCATTATTTGGCCCCTAAACCTTAGTGTGCCAGCTCCCACAATTGATTTGTATCATACATTATGTTGAAAAAGTATGCTTCTATCTGCTGAGGGCCCCAGGGATTTGCTAGTCAGAACAGGTTTACCTTAATTTCTTGACTTGGGGATGCCCACACCCCCTGGGCAGCATACATCTGGGCTCCACGCTCAGGCAAAGCACACTCATGCAAAGCCTCCATATTTTGGTTTCGACAGGAAGAATTTTTCCTCTAATGAGAGTTCTAGGCAGATTCAAATTTCCTCATCACTTTTCTGATCCAGGGAATGAAATGTTTCTTGTTTCTAATTCACTGGTCAGGGAGGCGGGCCCTCACCCTTTAAGGTTCCAATCTCAGGCGTTGATCTTAGTCATGGCCTCCCATCTAATGCAGGACCCAAACCATATATCTTCTCCCTTAATGAACCAAAAAAATGCTGATTTTTTTTTTACCATTAGAGCTAATATCAGGACTTAATATGTCTCACCCCCCCCCCCCCCTCTCCTAAGGCGGCACTACATTAGCTTATAATTCCGGCTTTAAATTCCTTCATTGTTTAGGTACCTAGTTTTTTCTTTCTTTGGAACCCTACTATTATTTTATTCATTTTTTTAACGTTTATTCATTTTTGAGAGACAGAGAGAGACAGAGCACAAGTGGGGGAGAGACAGAGAGAGGGAGACACAGAATCCGAAGCAAGTTCCCGGGTCTGAGCTGTCAGCACAGAGCCCGACGGCGGGGATCTAACGAACGCACAAACCGTGAGATTGTGAACTGAGCTGAAGTCAGAGGCTTAACTGACTGAGCCACCCAGGCACCCGGCAGAGCCCTGCTATTATTTTAATTGTACGTGTCATATATTATCTACCATTTCTCCATGTTGGGTGAAGCAAGAGGTCCAAGTTAGCTTTTTCTTCCAAGATGCCAGTAATTCTTAATCAGAAAAAGTGTTGAATTTTAACAAAAGCCTTCATTCATCCCCTGTGATTATAAACTAGGTCTTACTCACTGAAAAAGATATGCCATGTTATATTAACTTTTTTTTTTCTAATTCTAAATTATCCTTGCATTTCTGCAATAAAGATTTTTTGGTCGCGATGCATGAGCCATTTTAACATACTATGAATTCATTCAATTTAGTAGGTTTATGAATCCAGATGCATAAATAAAATGGCTCTAAAGTTTGATATGCCTTTCTTTCTGGTTAACTTTTTTTGGGGGAGAGGAGGGGTTAAGATTTTATATTAAAGTTGTCTTAGTTCTGTTAAAAATTGGGTAACTTTATATTTACTTTTATATTTTTGTTTTTAAACAATTTTTGATTAGATGCTTATCTTTTTACTCTTCCTCCAAAATAATAAATCTTGGATTTTAAAAAATAAATCTTGCTCTTTTTTGTTTTTGTTTATGCATTTTTGTTACTATTTTTATTTTTTCTTTCCTTTTTAAAGAAATTTTTTACCCTTCTTCTAACTTCTTGAATTGAAATCAGTAATTCAATTATTTTCATTCTTTCTTCACTTATGAGAAAATTTAGAGTGATCAGTTTTGTATTTTCTGCATCCAAGTCTCTAACTTTGATACATAGTGTTAGGTTGTCTCACTGCTGGAATGTTCTTTCCCACATCTTCACATGATGAAATCTTCCTGACCTTCAGATCTCAAAGGCCATCTCAGAGAGGCCGTTCCAACTAAAAGTATCCCTACCCTCATGCCAGTCACATTATTTTGTTTTATCTTTATTAGATAAGCAAAGTGTTAAGTTTCTTGAGTGTTAAGACTATAAGAACAGAGTTTGTCTTTTCAGTGCTTTATATTCTGCTGTTGAAATAATGTCTAGCATCCAGTAGGCTCTCAATAAGTATTTATTGTATAAATTCATAAAATGTGTTCTCACTTCATTATTTAAAAATAGCCTAATATAATGTTATATCTCAACTATACCTCAATTAAAATTAATTTTTTTATTTTAAAATTATTATTACATTATTAAAAATTAACTTTTAAATTTAATTTTAAAGTAATCTTTATTTCATTTTATAGTAACTGGAAGTTTGCTCTCTACATCAAGTGGATGGTTTATTTGCTTGTTTAATTTCTTGTTTTATTACTTTCTTATATGATAAAATGGCTAGAAACTTATTGAGTTTTATGCTTTGAAACTTATTGAGTTCTGGGGTGCCTGGATGGCTCAGTTGGTAAGCGTCCGACTTCGGCTCAGGTCATGATCTCACAGTTTGTGGGTTCGAGCCCCGTGTTGGGCTCTGTGCTGACAGCTCAGAGCCTGGAGCCTGCTTCGGATTCTGTGTCTCCCCCTCTCTCTGCCCCTCCCCTGCTCATGCTCTATTTCTCTCTGTCTCTCAATAGTAAATAAATGTTGAAAAAAATTTTTTTTGAAAAGAAACTTACTGAGTTCATCTTCGCATCTTATTTATGACCACTTTTACTAAATATTCCACAGAAGCATAAAAAGATGGTATATTTTCTCTTTGTAAAAGAAAAATTCTGTCTATGATCCAGGTTTTTTATGTTTTTGACAGTTTTTGTTTATTTCAGCTGTCAACATCTGAGATACGTGTGTTTAAAAGTCTCCTACAAATATTGTATTTCAAGTATTTTTTTCTTACATTTCTAACATACTTTGTTACTGTCACAGAAAGTTTCCAGCTGTTAGGTCTTTATTGTAGATTGTATCTTTGTTCAGCATACCACGTTTTTCTTTGACCCATTTAATGTTTTTCGACGTGAATTCTATTTGTCTGAAAGAAGCCACCCTCTGCTTTTGTGTGTTTGTTTGTGTTTGTCTGAAGAGAGAACCTGGGAAACTCTAGCCCTTGGACCCTGATGGCTCCCAGACCCCTTTCCTAACGTGCTACAAAAGGTTAAATTTGAAGGGCAATTTAACACACTGTATGTGTGAAATGCTTCTCTTGTAGGAAAAGAGAGCATATATCGGCGAATTCTCCAGGAGTGCTGAAATTACAACTCTACCGGAGCCAGAAATTGCATACCTGTCAACCAGCTTAGCAATGTCCTCCCTTTGATGTCTCCAGATCCCCAGACTGGCTTTCTGGGACAAGAATGGCACCCTCCCCACTGCTCCTGACAGTCTAAGGAGCAAAAGGCTAGTACAGGGTGGATGGACCACCAAGGAGCAAAAGGCTAGTACAGGGTGGATGGACCACCACGTCTCACGGAAAGCACATTGTTTCCAAGGGAATCTGGGAGACATTGCAAAGTCTGTACCTTTAGTAAGGATGACACCTTGCTTGCCTAGGACAATGGAGAAAAAAATAAATATTATTAATGTCACTAACAAGGAACTACTCAGTCTTTCCAAAGGCCGTTTGCATTGGGTCCTGGCAACATGGCAGCCTCACATTGCTTCTAAAGTTGGCACAGCGGGGATCCCCAACCGACAACTTTGTGATGTGAATACTAGCACTTGTTGGAAGTCTTTCGTCTAGCAAAAATGCCAAACTGGTGTCCCTCTTGGTCAGAAGATGAAACTCTTCGTGCCCCAAATGTTAAATAATGACACTCATTTCTTTGAAAACAGTGATTTTAGTATGGAACGATTTATGAAATAAATGTATTATCGGCTATTAAAAAAAAAAAGGGGGGGGTTGTCTCCAAAGTGGTTGTACTGGGGATTCGCCGTGGACTGTGTGATTGCCTCTTTTGTGAAGGTGTCCCTGGCGCGGACTGTGATTGGTGACAGCCAGGTTCCTAAGCATAGCTCAGAGAGCAGGGAATGTAAGGGGTAAGGTGTTTGAAGGCCCCTCGTGTCTATTTGCATGAAACCCCCTTGCTTAGTCTGGTTAGCAGTGGTTGGCCCCCTCATCCACTCCCCCCTAAACCTGGTGTTGCTACTGAGACGCGGGAGTGCACGATGCTTGAGAAAGGTCATGACGAAGGCATGAACTGAAGACAGCAAGGCAGAGCCCTGCAAGATCATTATTCTCCACCAAACAAAACCAGAAATCATGATCAGGTCTGGCTTCACGGCATCTGGATACGGCAGCCACATAAGAAATATAGCAATGATGTGGCAGCAGAACCCTGGCCCAATGGCAGGAGAACTGTGCATGAGTCCCTGTCACTGTCCCCGCCTTGCCATATGCCACTTATCACGGTGTGAAAACTGGGCATGAGCAGAGCACAGAGCAGCACCTCACTCCTCAAGAGCCTTCTGCAAGTAGATGAGAAAAATGTGCTAGTTTGTGAAGTGTGGGGAGCTGTTGGGAAGCAAAATACAGTTTAAAAAAAAAAAAAGACAGGAAAGTACAACTGAGCTGTAGTGAAAACTGTGATCTGCCACCAGCTGCCCCTTTCTTTTCAAGGAAGAGCTGGCTGGCTGTCCCAGCTGCTGGGAAAACTGTTAGCAGTTGACCCTCCACGACCCCCCGCTACAGAGAGCCTCCCCATCCAGGAGAGTCCCTGTCTCAGGGTGACCCACATCCCAAGACTGATCAATAGGGGATATAAAGTTCTTCTCGTTTTGCTCCAACCCAGGAAACCTTGAAGGTCCATCCAGAACTTCCGGAAGAATCTTCTGAGGCCTTCACTGAGACCGCATAGCCAGACTGCTCTCAGGGGGAGCCCAGCTCCCACCTGAGCCATGCAAAGCAGTAGGGATTTTTTTTTTTTTTCTCCATTACTCTTTCTTCAGAAATTTAAGCATATCCTAAGGATAGGTACACCTGACTTGAAGAAAAACCCATTTTTGAAACAGTGATTTGGTGTTTTGTTTTGTTTTGTTTTTTAAGATTCAAACTGAAGGGACATGTTAACAATAGCTACCATTAATTTGGCATTTAATATGTATCAGATCCTGCGAAGTGCTTTCTATCCATTAGCTCATTTGATTCTCAGAATAATCTACCGAGGTAGATACTAATATTAGTTTGTTTTTTTTTTTTTTTTATAGCTGTGGGGGAGCAAGGCTTAGAAAGTTTCAGTAATCTGCCCAAGTTCACATCTAGGAAGTGGTGGGATAAGACCTGATACCCAATTCTGTCTGACCCCAAAAAACTGGCTAATCAGCAAACACACAACACCATCTCTTGAAACTATGGTACAGCAGGATTCCCTGTAGTTCCTGTAAATAATAAATTCCTTTGTGGCACTAAGAGAATTGCGTTTGCAAAAAAAAAAAAAAAAAAAAACCAAAAAAACCAAAAACAAAACTGGGCTAGGGGAGGAGATATACCATGTTTTCTAGAAAAAAAAGGACACTAGGCATTGCATAAATATTAAACCTTTTCTCTTGGTCTATTTCTTCCACGTCCATGAAAAGAACTGGAAATAGAATAAGAAGCATTTCTCAATATTTCAATACACGAGAAATGTATAAACTATTCAGGACAGTAGCGTCCACAGAACAATGCATCTTGAAAATAGGCCTTATCTGTTGTCCAAGAGGTGGGGGCTCTCTGCAATTTCTATGACCTCTTTGGTCTATGCAGAGAGTGTTGGGCAAAAATAACTTTCCGTGCACTTTTTTTTTAACCTCTTCAAAAGAGAGGTCATTCTATCAAGGCCATTTTCAATGCTTCAGTCCCTCCTGCTGAGCCCTGTGCCTATCCTCCACTAAGGGCTGTGCCCTTTGAAGACCCGCTTGCTTTTGCCGCTGTTGTGTTCCCGGAAGACCCCATCTCTGACCCTTCAGTAAGCAGAAGCAGATCCCCACAAGAGCACCGAGGCCCCCTTAAACCAAGCCGCATGGCCAGGTTAGCATCTCTCGTTCTCGGGTCCTTCCCAACCGTGCTGGGAATGTAACCCCCAGAGCACAGCGTTCCAAAGAACCTTCACCCCCCTTTAAGCCTTCATGTTCCCCAGCAGCCACCGCAGGCCAGATCTCAATCTCACCCACATCATTCACGTATGCCTGACTGGCTGAGACAAAACAGAACAAAATTCTCTCAGGTCACAGGCCACGTGCTTGTATCAGATAATCTGAGCTGTCCCTGGAAGAACATTCATCTCCTAGACCAGGCACCCCTGGCCTCGTATCCGAGGCCAGGCGTCCCTCTGTGCATGCTCGCAGCCCCTGACCAGTGCCTGGCACCTTCCAAGACCCTCCAGAGTGGTTTGAGCTGCCTGCCGCGCCCATTCCTTCCGTTCGTCCAGTCCCTCAGGATAGGTCAGTGCACTGTGTTACCCCAACACAGAGTGCTCAGCAGAGATGGTTCAGTTGTAAAGGATGCTGCTCCGGAAACTAGCTGTGAGGGATGATGAGAGCTGACGCTGCTTTAGAGCTTTCTGGGTGGAGCTCTGACTAAGGACCTTCAGGTCTTCATGATTTAGTGTTATAATAATGGCAGTGCTAACTTTTATTGAGTATTGATTATGTGCCTGGCAGCATTCTAAGTGCTTCAGCTACATTATGTCACTTAATCTTCCCGAGAACGCTATGAGATAAGACCAATGCTATCCTTGCCTTACGGATGAGGAAACTGAAGGTGGGAGTGGTGCCTCGACCAAGGTCACAGAGAGGGGCTGAGCCAGGATCCACTCTGGTCTGTCTGACTTTAGTGTCTGCTTTTGATCCACTGCTATGCTGCAGGTGTCTTATAGACAGCCCATGGGCTGGGCTGTGTTTAGCCTGCCAATGTTTTAAAAGACATTTAAAAATGTAAGCCAGGGGCGCCTGGGTGGCTGAGCCGGTTAAACATCCGACTTTGGCTCAGGTCATGATCTCACAGTTCGTGGGTTTGAGCCCTGCGTTGGGCTCTGTGCTGATGGCTTGGAGCCTGGAGCCTGCTTCAGATTCTGTGTCTCCCTCTCTCTCTGCCCCTCCCCCCCTTGTTCTCTCTCTCTCTCTCTCTCTCTCTCTCTGTCTCAAAAAAAAAAAAAAACAAAAAATGAATAAACATTAAAAAAATTTTTTTTAATGTAAGCCAGTATTTAAAATGCAAGAGATTTCACTTATAAACACATATAAAATTCTGTCTCTTTAAAAATAGGTCTGGCAAGATTGGGCCCTCAGTTCCAAAGGCTTTCCTCTACTGGAGGTGAGTATTAGGTGCCTCCTTAGATGAGGCCTGTGCCCCTCAGTGTTCATAGAACCCAGTACAGCAGGCCAACTCCATGGTCACACCTGCATGACCTCCATGTGCTTCTGAATTGCCCAGTCCTGCTAGAGAGTCCTCTCGTCCATGACTTTGGGGTGGTAGGTGCATCCCTGAGCGATACCACCCTGGAAACAGAATTTGGGGCTAACGTTTGTGTCTCTGGCTGGTTAGGAACACAGAGCACAAGTGTAAGCTGGTGATGGTCTGGAGCAATAAGACAGGTAACTAGAGTTCAGGGTTCACCCCAAAGTCACTTTCTCTCTGAGGAGTGAACGGAAAATGCTGGGAAGTGACGGCACACCAGGAATTTACTGAGTTCAGCGGCGAGCAACTTGGGTGAGCCATGCTGAGTCACTTCCCTGCACCAGGAGACTGAGGTTGGTAAGTTACAAGGCAGATGTCAGCACTGAGACTCTTCTGTGCCTCTGCTTGTAAGTCAGATTTTCACACAAGAGGACTGACTTTGGGAGCACACCTTCTGGAAGCGGACAAGTCTTTGTAAATTGCCCTCAGTAGCTACAAGTGAACAGGTAAGGAGCAAACAGCTCTGGCTGGCCAAGATTCAAAGCAGCTGAGACAGGGGGCCATGGCTTGGGGCACTGCCTCCATTTCAGGTGCCAAATGCCTTGACATTAGTTCAAGGGTCACGTCAAAGCTCAGTTCTTTATTTAGAAAACCATAATAACAACCACTGAACACAGTCCTTGCCAGGGCAAACATCTCAGCCCCAAACAATATCACTGAGAACTCTGGAAGAGAGAATTTCACAATCTTTCTGTGCATTCAGAGGAACCCATGGGAACCGTATTGCTTTCTACTCTCTCTCTTTAAAGCACAACAAAGTGAACCTGTTTCTCAAATTAGAGGAGCCATGAAAATAAATATCCAAAAGACTGCACTGAAAGAAATCAAGGTAGAAGTCAAGAAGTCAGGCACGGGTCCAAGAAAAGCCCTCATAATACATGTTTTCTATATTCTATTTCGTACATCTGTGGGTTTTGTAATTCCCTTGGGCCTGCCACCATCTGTGAGTGTAAGATTCTCTGGTGCCTTAGAGTAAGCCCTATTTTCTCTTTGGCAAAGGTGTTGTGTACCGCCTGAAGTTCAGTTGCTTGTGCGAACATTTGATCTCCAGCACGACTTCCCAGAATCCCCCAAGCCTGGGCAGGTTTGAGGGTGTGGGTGAGGGCCCATAGGAGAGATGCGGCCTACAGGAGAGAGCCAGATACCAACTGAGGCTCTTTGAAGCCCCTTTGTAGGGACCAAGTCGTCCTGGACTCGGCCTACTGGCTTGATCTTCCAGAACTTGCCTCTATATCCAGGGTTTGCTGACTTTGCAGCTTGTGCCAGAGCAGCGACTCTCCTAGAACAGGCACATTCTCAAACTTGAATGTGCATACATATCACCGTTAAATGCGTGTTTTGATTCGGTAGGTCTGGGGTGTAGGGTCAGCCATGCGCCCAGGGCAAACGGGCCAGGCTCCTCCTAGTGGCCTAGGTTCTCTAGAGACTGTGCTTGGTGCTTTTCCAGCAGCACATACTAGCGTTCAGGTGAGACCAGGTCGTATGGAGCACTGGGGCTACAGACTGGGGATGGGGGTGAGGGGGGCGGTGCATCAGGGAAGGTCCAGGAGGCAGCACACAGCTGGAGAGCTGAGGAGAAGCTCGCAGCCCCATTCCTTGCCTTGGGACTTAAGGGATCAGCTAAGGGCTGGTTATTTATTTCTAAGCCTCAGATTCTTTTTAGGACCAACTGATGACATTTCTGCCCCAAATCGGAAATGCTAGGGGTGGAAGAAACCTAAGGTCATCATGCATAATAACCCCCAACTCCTGCCCTTCAGACTCCTCTAGAGCTTTCTTGCCCTAAAGCCCACCAACAGCTGGGCACATCGGGGGCAATTACTCCCTGCCTCCTGAGCAGGAACTTTCTCTTTGAACTGAATGAAAGTGGATTTTTCTGTAGCTTTCTTCCATCTGTTGTCCCTTCCCTAGAGAATGGTGGCTCCCCATCCCCCCAAACCCCTTTCTCCAACCGATCTTGCTGGGTGCTCTTGGCAACTCATCTTCTCTTTCGGCGCCTGTACCTTCTCTGCCTGTTTGATAGAATTTCTGGCAACGCCAAATAAAATTCTTATGTGAGAGCACTTTGAACAAGTAAATTGGCCCTAGGATATAATGAGTCATGGTGGTTATTGGTTTGCTTAGCTGGCTAGTTCTAGCCCATGTCTACCTTCCAGCTCCAAACCCTACAAAAAAACCAGTGTCTTTCCTTTCCTCCTTTTTTTAAGTTTATTTATTTATTTTGAGAGAGAGAGAGAGAGAGAGAGAGAGAGCATGAGTGAGGGAGGGCAGAGGGGAGAGAGAGAGTTGTTTTGTTTTTGAGAGAGAGAGAGAGTGAGCATGAGCAGGAGAGGAGCTGAGGGAAGGAGAGAGAGAGAGAGAGAGAGAGAGAGAGAGAATCTTAAGCAGGCCGCACACTCAGCCTGGTGCCCAATGTGGGCCTCGATCTCATGACCCTGGGATCATAACCTGAGCCAAAATCAAGAGTCGGACACTCAATAGACTGAGCCACCCAGGGCTCAGTTCTTTCCTCCTTTTCCTCCTGGTTCTCCTTCTTTTTCTCCTCCCCCTCCTTTCTTCAGTAATAAAATGCCAAGATTTATCTGGGCAAATGGTCACTCAGGTAACAACCACATCTCCCAGTGCCCCTTGCAGCTAGGAGGGACATGTGACTGAATTCCTGCTATTAGACAGTGAGTGGAAGTGATGTGAATGACATCAGTACCACATTCTTTATAGAGAAAGGGCTGTGCCCACTCTCTCTTTCCTCCTGTGTGGGGAATGGCAGTAACTGCCATGGCCACATTTAACCAAAGGCGGGAGCCACCACGGAGGATAGAAGAGCTGCCCCAGACCTATACTTGTGATGACCTTGGGGAACAGAGCTGTATGTCCATTACGCAGCTCCAGCCTATCTGTGGACACTTGCAACCAAAGGATTCAACTCCTGTCTTGTTTTGGACCTCTTTGCAGGGCAGTTAAGCCTGTAACCTAAGTCACGTATCCAGGGTCCACCCCTTGGCATGTCATTAGCTTAGCTCAGGACCACAGAGGCATTTACTCAGTTTGTCATGATCTATATATAGTTACAGCATGAGGTTCTCTTGAGTGATTTTCCAGTTTAAGTGTATCGTGATCCCCATCTGGCCATGATTTCTTTTAACTCTCCAGCCTCTCTTCCTCTGCTCACCTGCTTCTTCTTTCATTGTTCAGGTGCTCTAAATATTTGGAGAAAAATGAATGTCATGGAGTCATGGGTTTTCTTGCCAGGTCACAGTGCCTTGCGGGGGACGGGCTAGGAGAAAAAGGGTTGTGAATGAGATTCTGAGATTAAGATGAAGACCTTAATTACCTGCAGCCTGGCAAATCACAACTCTCTATTAATGAGAATGTTCTACCACATCTTTAGAAAGAAATAAACTGCAACAACATAAGCTATTATGAGAGAGAGATTTACTCAAAAAATCTGCTTCCTAAGCCCATGACAGTGTCACCCCATTGGCTACTCTTTCTTGGTGGCATCCACAACCAGGTGTGATGGAATAAACTTTTTTTAGGTTTATTTATTTATTTTGAAAGTGAGAGAGTAGGGGCAGAAAGGGAGGAGAGAGAGAATCCCGAGCAGGCTCCTCCCTTTCAGCGTAGAGCCCGGCGTGGGGCTGGATGCCACAAACCATGAGATCATGACCTGAGCCAAAATCAAGAGTTGGACGCTTAACTGACTGAACCTCCCAGGCACCACAGAATGGGCATCTCTCATAATGGGTCTGAAGCTGTCCTTTCAACTCTGATTTATTTCTCCTCTATTAAAGTGGATGCTTTCATAGGAAGGGTCAATGGACTACCACGTCCATTTTTAGGAACTTGTGCTAAAGAAATATCCTACAAATGTACAAAACTACAGGCATAAGGAAGTTCATTTTGGTGTTGTTTACATCAGTTATAAAGCTAGAAACACCTAACGTGCATCAATAGGAAGAGGAGGAAATAAAAAGTATTTGGTTTATCATATGATAGAAACAAAAGGCATATGATAGAAACAAAAGATAGGTCTATATGGACAACTTGCAAAAATGTATCTGATATATTGTTAGCAAGATGATTGTATCTTTTATTAAAAGGAACAATTGGTGTTTATATATATATTATTTTGATATGCCTAGAAAAATAGTCTGGAAGGATACCTGTGAAATTATTAACAGTTACCTCTGGGAAGTAGAATTAGGGGAGATGGGGATAGGTTTTCATATTTTAGTCTATATAATTTTATATTGTTTGTATTTTTTTTAAATAGTAAGAACTCACTGTGATGCAGGGCTCATCTTAGCCTGCCGATTGCCCTTTGATGAATAAAATATAGGAGTGAACAACCATAATAATACTTAAAGTTGTGTGCTAGGCACTGTCCTTTGGACTTTACATATGTCAGTCGATTGGATTTTTGTAAAGATGCTATGAAATAAACACCATTACCATTTCTATTTGATAGATGGGGAGACAGAAGCACAGAGAGGGTGAGCAAGCTGTCCGAGGTAACCAAGTGATGGAGCTGGGGTTGAATACACAGTTTGGTTCCAGAGACTGCTCTTAGCCCCTCTGTCATGTTGTTTAATTGGTAGAATGAACTAATGAATGAATGAATGCTAAAAGTAAAAAAAAAAAAAAAAAAATTTTTTTAAAGTTCTGGCGAAGTCTCTGATAAGTAGAAGAATCAATGAACCAGTAAAGCTCATTTCCAGAGCATTCTGCTTAATCAAGGTTCTACAATTTATCTTTCATTGCAAGGTAATGGGCTGTTTATACTCAGAGCCTTCCAGTGCTGAAAAGACACTGATGTTAACAGTTGTTGATGAGTGGCTGGGAAAGGCTGAACATTTTAATTTAAAGTAAGTGAAAGAATTAATTGCCAGCAAATTAAAAGGCTTCATCTCCCATGTCTCTGCTCCTTGGTCATCTGCCTTCCACCCAGAACAATAACAAGGGTGTTGTTGAGCACAAGCGCGGTGGGCTGGAGCTTCTTTTCCACGCTGCCTGGTTTTTCAGCTTGTGCTCCCACCTGAACGTTCAGTAGAAGCACTTCTATTCCTTGAAGGGGTGGTTGGGGCTCCTCCCTCGGGGAAAAAGGCTAAAGTGTAGACTGTGAGTTTCTGGAACAGAGAAAGCAGATTGCATCCTGTTTGTAACCTCAGCAGCCGGAAGGGTGCCTGGCACATAGTAGGACCGTTACATAGGACTGGCTATCAGCACTGTCTGATCCGTAGGAATTTTGATGGTATAGAGGACGTTCTAAGAAAAATAATAAATACTCCTTAATTTTTTACATATGTTTAAAAATTTTTTTTTTGAGAGAAAGAGAACACGTGTGTGTGAGCAGGGGAAGGGCCGAGGGAGAGAGAGGGAGAGAGAGAGGGAGAATCTTAGGCAGGCTCCGTGCTCAGAATGGAGTCCAGTGCAGGGCTCGATCCCAGCACCGTGGGATCATGAGCGAAACTCAACAGTCAGGTGCTCGACCAACTGGGCCACCCAGGCGCTCCACTCCTTAATTGAAATAGCGTTTTCTAAATTTACAAATTACAGTTATTCAGCAAATAGATACTAAGCATATATGATGTACAAAGCACTGTGGGAGATACAGGTGAATACGAAATAGTCCCAGTGTTCAAGAAGCCTATAGTAGAGTGTGAGAG
The DNA here is from genome assembly GCF_014898765.1 of Herpailurus yagouaroundi. Classification (NCBI taxonomy): domain Eukaryota; kingdom Metazoa; phylum Chordata; class Mammalia; order Carnivora; family Felidae; genus Herpailurus; species Herpailurus yagouaroundi. The sequence continues at coordinate 101,102,193 of NW_024412388.1, read as the reverse complement.
ATATATACACGATGTTGACATGGGCCTTGGGAATAAGGAGAAGAAATTTGTAAATTTGAAGTCAAGGAAAAACAACATCTCTCTCTCTCTCCCTCTGTCTCTCTCTCTCTCCTTTCATCTATCTGTCTGTCCCTAATCTTAGAATTTATACAGGAGTAATTGTGTGGGATCTGAAATTTGTATATATGCCTAAACTGATTTTTTGTAGCACAAGTAGAATTATTTCCCTAGGACAACTGAATATAGCTTCCCAGCAGAGTGGAGGTTGACTGATCGGTGGACATCCAAGTTGGGTGTAGGACTGCACACGAGCCAAGCACTCTCCCAGCTGCTGAGGATACAAATGGGATGAAATCTACTTCCTCTCTCTCAGGAACTCACAGTGTATGCTTCAGCCTTTTTCCCGGAGGGAAGAGTCCCAACATCTCTTAAGAAATAGAGATGCTTCTGGAGTACAGAATTCTTTCCCATATTTCCCAGGTCCCCAGCTGTAAACGTAAGCTGCAAAACCAGGCAGCTTGGAAAAGAAACTACAGCCTTGTTACTGTAACTGTTACTTGTTACTGCTCTGGGTGGAAGGCAGAAGACCAAGCAGCAGAGAAATGAGAGTGAAGCCTTTTAATTTGCCGGCAATTAATTCTTTCACTTACTTTAAATCTCTTCCGTGGGAAGTCACAAGAAAATCCCACAGGAAAAAGGCATGCCAGCCTGTTTGATGGGACAAATGACCTATTTGGGGGAGAGGAAAGGAGAAGAGTGCTTAAATTAACAATCATGTTGGCTACTTGATCCTTAACAATCTTCTAGAAAGGGTTGAGAGCGCTGAGTAGCTAAGACACAGAACTGTGGTGGAATCAGAAAGGTACTCAGCCAAAAATTTGGACAACCACACCTCTGTCTTTCTTGAAGCGTATCTGTACAAGCACCGAAGTTCTGAGCAGCAACAAACCAGGGACGTTGCAATTGTTCATTTGTTTCCAAACAGAAATAATACCACCTCATCGAATATTTTTCGTGAATCTTTGAATGTGGGGGAAGATAGCAGAGGGCAGTGGTAAGTAGGGCAATTGTTGGTGTCAGACTGGCAGTGTTGAAAGAGCATCCTCTGTGTTACCCTGGATAAGGAGACCTTATGTAGGCAGTAAGACATTCAAAGGGTTATTGTTAAGATTAAATGAGGGAGGCCTGGGTGGCTCAGTTGGAGAAGCGTCTGACTTCGGCTCAGGTCATGATCTCACACTTCGAGGGTTCAAGCCCCACCTCGGGCTCCGTGCGGACGCTCAGAGCCTGGATCCTGCTTCTGATTCTGTGTAACTCTCTCTCTCTCTCTGCCTCTCTCCTTCTCATACTCTGTCTCACTCTCTCAAAAATAAATAAACATTAAAAAAAATTTTAAAGATTAAATGAGATAATATGGGTGAAATACCTATATTGTAAGTACTCAACAAATGCCAGCTATGATCAGTGTTCCAGACTAACAACAAGAAGTACTATGTGCAGAACCTGAGTTTGCAACGCGTGTTCTGGGATGAAGCACAGATCTTAAGAGTCAGATTTCTGGCATCATACAGATCTGAGATCAGCTACTAGTTTCCTTCTCACCAACTTTTCAAACACATGCAACTCAGTTAACCTCTAAGCCTCGGTTTCTTCCTCTGTGAAATGGGACAATAGCAGTACATAAGGTATATAAGAGAGCAGTGAAGGTTAAATTAAATAACGTGCGTAAGCTGTTCAGCACATACTAAGGGCTCTATAAATGTTAGCAATCATTTATTATCCTGTATCTCCTCCTAACAGCTCTGTGCTGAGGAACGTAAAACTCTGTAGGTCATAGTTTCTCATGTTAGCTGGCAGCATTCCAGAAAGGGGCTGAGCTCAGACTCCAGTGCAAGTGGAGCACCTGGCTGAGGACATTTTCTAGTGGTGACGTAAGGGAGGTGTTTCTGCAAGTGAGTTGGAGGCTTCAAAGAGACACGCCAGATACCTGAGCCAGGAATGAAGATTCTAGCCCCAGAGGCCGTGAAGCCAACAATGGAAATCTGAAGAGAGGAGTCCATTTGAATCAGGCGCAGGGACCCAGTGAATCCCTTCGCCTCCCTAAAAGAAGTCATTCAAGTGGACATTTCTCTTCTGGTCGTAGCTCTGGTTATCGGGAGTGGAGAGGGGAGGGGTCATAACAGGTCTTTGATGTGCCCCAAAGGTTCTTGGCTGTCCTCAGAACTCTGCAGATGGACTTCAAATTAAAGAGTGTGCAGATAGGGGCACTTGTACCCCGATGTTTATAGCAGCACTCTCGACAGTAGCCAAATTATGGAAAGAGCCTAAATGTCCATCCACTGATGAATGGGGAAAGAAATTGTGGTTTATATACACAATGGAGTACTACATGGCAATGTGAAAGAATGAAATATGGCCCTTTGTCGCAACGTGGATGGAACTGGAGAGTGTGATGCTAAGTGAAATAAGCCATACAGAGAAAGACAGATACCATATGTTTTCTCTCTTATGTGGATCCTGAGAAACTTAACAGAAACCCATGGGGGAGGGGAAGGAAAAAAAAAAAAAACAGGTTAGAGTGGGAGAGAGCCAAAGCATAAGAGACTCTTAAAAACTGAGAACAAACTGAGGGTTGATGGAGGGTGGGAGAGAGGGGAGGGTGGGTGATGGGTATTGAGGAGGGCACCTTTATGGATGAGCACTGGGTGTTGTATGGAAACCAATGTGACAATAAATTTCATATACTGGAAAAAATAAAATAAAAAAAAATAAAGAGTGTGCAGAAGTGGACTCATGGGGGGCGGGGGCAGTGGGGCACTCTTGAATGAGCCCCCACGATGCTGCAGAACCAGGTGACTCAGCCCTGAGATCTGCTGAGTCAGGGAAGACCGTCCCCAGGCAGGTACCTGTAGTGATTGCAGTAACAGGCAGGCACAGAATTCTATTGATCCCATCCCCCTACGGCCTATTCACTTTCCCTCCCCCTCCAGTCACCTCCCAAGTCCCACTTCCTCAGACACTGCATTCTTCCTCTGTAGAGACTCCCACTCACTCAACTCTATTTTTGAGTTATGTGGGTACAACCTAAATGAGTGTCTACGCGTGTTCATGTACAGCGTTACCCCCAGTGTGCTTAATATTTGTATCGGTGGGATCTAGATTTGTAGTCCTCAGGGACTTAAGCCAAAATCACGAAGCCATACCTAAAGGAAACATGCTGGTGTCCTGAACTAAGGCAAATCTGAAAGCTAAACTTTTCTTAGAAGAAAAGCTTAGAAGAAAATAGCGTGGTTCCATTTAAGACAAGCAATAGAATTTTTCAAAAATCACTTGATCTTTTAAGTAGATAATACACTTACAGGATTCAAAGTTAAATAAATATATATGCACTTATATAGGTATGCATATAGCTCTATTTCACCCTCACAAATGGGTAACCATGTTAATATTTCCTGTGGATTCTTCCAGAGATTTTAAACGCATGCAGAAGCAAATACGGATTTACAATGCAATCTCCTCCTTTCTACACAAATGAGAGCATGCTCCATGTATTATTTTGTTAGTTTTTTTTTTTCGCTTCATAATCCATCTAGGAAATCTTTCAGTTCAATTCGTAAGAAATGCCCTCATTCTCTTTTGACAACTATACAGTATTTCATTGCACGGATGTACCATAGTGTGTATGACCAACCCCTATTGGTGGACGTTTAGGTTGTTACCAATGACTTGCCATAGCCAACAATATTATAATGAATAACCTTTTCTGATGGTTATTACTAAATTGCCCCCCTGTGGGTGACACCAATTGACGCTTGGAAGAACAAAGTAGGAGAATGCCCATTTCCCCTTTCCTTGCTAATACCACACACTAATACACTTAGATTTTTGCTAAGTTGATAGTGAAAAATGGTATTTCATTGTAGCTTGAACTTGTGTTGCCATATATATATATGTATACATATATATATATATATATATGTATATATATATATATAAAACATTAAACTTTGTCTGTGAAATGAGTAACAAATAATTTGCTCCCAATTTGACATTTGTATTTTTACTTGGCTCGGGGGTTTTTTTTTTGCTAAGCAAAGATTTTTATATTTATGGAATTTAATTTTCAAATATTTTACTTTATGCCTTCTAGATTTTGAGTCCTAGTTAGAAAGGTCTTCTCTAAATTAATACAGACATTTTCCTTTCAGGATTTATTTTTTTACATTCAATATTTGATTCATTTGGAATGGATCCTAGTATAATGCATTTCACAATTTTAGCATGAACCTGAAGAGTAGGACAAGGAGGGAAGTCAGAAGGATGTTTCTATGTGGGCTGAAGGCTGGAATCAAAAACATCCAGAAGGTTCTCGTAGCTTTGCCACATCTTTCATGGGTCCCTGCCCTTCCAGCCACAGGCTTTTGGCCGAGAGGTGACTATCTAACCCGATACAGGTCAATCAGAGTCCTTAGGAATTTCTGACCTTGGGACCAGCATGAGAATCAGGAAGTGCTTGGTGGAGACAGCCATTAAAAGTAAACCCTGGGACTTCCATGGGCCAGGCTTCCTTCCCTATGAGATGGCAAGGTAGTAGTGAAAGAGTATAATTAACCCAGAGAAAAATGGCGGAAGTGATAGAAACTACTCAGCATTAAAAAGGAATGAACTATATAGATACACACAACAGTATGAGTCAATCTGAGTGAAAGAAGCGAGACCCAAATAAGTACCTACCGTATGATTCCATTGACACAAAACTCTTAAAAATGTAAACCAATCTAGAGTGACAGAAATCAGGTCAGTCATTGCCAGGAAGAGCAAGGTAATGAGAGGCAGAGTGGGGTGGGAGAGAGGAATTACAAGGAGGCATGGGGAACATTGGAGAGTGATTGATATATGTACTGTTTTAATTGTGGTGATGGTTCCATGGATGGGTATATATTTCAAAACCTATCAAATAGTACACTTTAAATGTATGCAGTTCATTCTATGTGAGTGATACCTCAACAAGAGTGTTTTTTTTTTTAAATCAGAGATGAGAGGAAAACTTAACACAGAGAGAAGCAGGAGGGAGGGAAAACAGGAGAAAGAATGATATTAGATAGTATCTAGTTCTCCTGTTCTAAATGCCCAGCTGCTCCCCAGTTTGGTGTCTTAACCCAAACTTGTATTCTTGGGGCAATATGTTCATCACTTCGCCCAAGCTGAGTTTCTATGCTTTGCAGAGAGAATGATGGAACCACACTCACCTTCTTCCCAAGAAATAGCTCAAAGATTCCATTTTGGCTCTTTCCCTCCTTACCTGTCACATCCAGTTTATCACCAAGTACAACCAATTCTACCTGCAAGCATTTCTTGCACTTGTCCTGTCCCATCCAGATCTGCGGAGAATCCTCCAATATGGAGGCCCTACCCTCCATATTCTTTCCAAAGTTGCATAATCAAAGCATGGATCTGAGCCTTCTACTGCCCTCTTCTTAATAGTATCAACCTTTGGTGATGACAACTTCTTGCCCACTGCAGTGCCTAGCTTGGCCCCAGTATCCCCCTCCAGGGCACCTCGGGGGTCCCCCACTTCCCTGGCAGGCAGCTAACTCCAACTACACCAAGATTATTTGCCCTTGAGTTCTCCTGTCCTATTTGTCCTCACCTGACAAACTTCTTACACAGTTACAGCTTGACTCAAATATTACCTTTTTATAACTTTATTTGGCTCTCTCAGGCTGAATTAATTGCTCCTTCCTCTGTGTTCCCATAGCTCTTATCACCTCTGCAATGGTGATTGATGAATCTGTCTTTCTCACAAGATGATAAACTTGTGAAAAGCAGGAAGGGTGTCTTACCCATCTTTATAAACCCAGAAACCAGCATGATTCACAAAATTGGAGCAGGTGCTTAATTAATGTCTTTTAATTGATTTAAATTGGGGGAATCAAAATAGATCAATGATTTTCAAGTCTTTTGGAACACTCCTTAATACAACTCTTATTAAAAACAAAACGTTACAAGGAATCTCAACTTATAATTTGGATAAAGGTGGAACTGATCTGGTTGAAGAGCAAATTGATGAGTTTGATCCCAAGGCTATTTTGTCATTCAGGTTTTCTTTCTATCTGCAGCCAAGTGTAAGGGATTTGCTTTTCTGCCACCTTCCCCTGTCTGCACATATTTTCCAGCACCTGATGAAGACGCCACTCACCCTGTCTGGAAGAATCCCTAATGCTCACAAAAAGAACCCCCAAAGATAACTCCCCTGTGTTACCTGGCGCCCCCACTCATAGCTTCCCTGTGCCACAACAAATTCCCAATTATGGGGGGGGGGGTGGGAGGAGGAAGAGACGTTTTTGGACCGAGATTCCTAACCACAAAGAATATTCTTATAAGGAGGCCCCTGGCTACTTGCTGAAATTACTAAGCGAGTTTCCAGAAAGTTACGTGAAAGAGAAAGTGTATCTCCAAAGTGCCAAGGAGTCTGGGAATTCAGCCATTGCTGTCGAGTGCTTCTCCCATTTAGTCTTCCTGCATGCAGAGTCTTAATTTAAAATTTTGGGTCTGTGGTCTTTTGTTTCCAGAATTGCAATTTATAGAGCTGATGCTCATATCATTTTCTGTCTAGTATTATCCAAGGGGTTGCCATGTTTTAATTCTCCCGACAGTTTTATAAACAAAGCTGGCTCAATATAAAAACCCAATAGGCTACATTTGGAACCCACAGGAAGCATTCACAACATTTGTGGCATATTGAATTTAGGAGAAAGATAAAACTTTGTAGGCAAAGTGAGGGCATTGGACCAGATGATCTCTGAGGGTTCCTCCAGCCTGTAAGTTTATGATTTCTGGGCAGATGAGAACAACAGTATGGGTTCCAGGTGAACTGTGTAAGAAATAAATTGTTCTTTGCACAAACAAATAGCATACAATGGCAATAAATCTCAGAGAGAACATCTCAAAACTTATTTTCAGTGCCTCATGATACGTAGCTTCATTTTGTCTTATTTTTCTTACTTTCTAAAAAATGCCACTCGTGTGAGGTTTCCACTGGGATTCAGCAAATGGTATGTGTACTTATAATGTCTTCCATACCCCCAGCACAGAGGCCACGGGCTCTAGAGCCATTTTGCAAGGTCAATGGGACTACGTAAAGGAAGGGGAGGATTTTTTCCAGCTGCGTACAAATGTGAAGAAAGGGGGTATTTCAAGAGTTGATCTGTTGGTGGGAATCCAAACTCCATTTGCCCAGACCATTGAGGTTATATGGCTAGTTTACCAGGCTAGATCCCAAAAGCCGTTTTACCCAAAATATAATTATAAAAGGACCATTGGAAGCTTTATTTTTATATATTTAGCCTCATTTATAGCATCATTTTCTTAGGGGGGAAAAAATATTCTGCATTCCCTACTGCAATGCCATGGGCATATCTCCCTCAGTCCAGCAGTAGAAACAGACCTGCCATGGTAGGACAATTGTGGGCCGGTAATGGTAGCCATCCACAGTTTCTTCAAGCTTTACATCTGCCTAAGAGAAGACAAAGTTGTCCCACACTGGGGAACAAGGAAAAGTCATCTAGAAGGGTGGAGTGGTGAATGTCAACTCTCCCTAGTCTTACTTTTTAAATTATTCTGTAAATCGAATATTCACAACATACTGCTTGTCTTTGAATTAATTCGGAACCTGTTTTGTGACCATGATTGAGAACTCAAAGGTTTGTTTTTTTTGTTTTTTGGTTTTTTTTTTGTCTTTGTTATATAATTAGTAAATGGTTTTATGTACCTTCATTATAATAAATTTGTTTTTGAATTTCATTATGATATCTAAATTGATCATTATCATAAACCAATGTCAGTATTTGGCTGTCAGTATTTTTCTTCCAGCAGAAATGAATGATGCAAATTTTTTGAATTAGTTTGTTGTGGGTTTCTTTTTTAACTACTTGAAGAGAAAAAAAAAACCCAACACAATGATAAAGTATATTTTGAACCAAACATGAGCTCAATCATTCATTCAACAAACATTTATTGAGTACCAACAATTGGGCTGAATCCTCTGGAGTATACTAAGATGAATAAATCATATTTCTGGTACTCATAGAACTTATGAATTACAGCAAATAAAAAAAGATAAATAAACAGCCCCTACTTAAGGTAAAATGAATAAGTACCATCAGAGACGACAGTTCTTTGGGCAACAAAGGAGAGGAAGAGGATATTCAGCTGAGACAAGAGAAGTTTCCTGGAGAAATTGGTGCATAAACTGATCCTTGTTGGAGAAGCAAGCCCCAAAAAGTGATGGGAGGGGGCCCCAAGGAGGAGGGAATGGAAAACCATTGATTTTAGAAATCAGAAGTGACATGGGTTAGCTGAGTGGTCTGGAAAGCAGACAGATGCTGGCTCAACAATGATTGCTGTGATTCAGATGAACTTTACATGCCTGAACCATATGAGACTTGTGTGAATGGACAGCGCGGATTTGAGGGATGCTAAGGGAGCTGGATCAATAAGCCTTGGGGATCATTTAGAAACAAGATGGAAACACAGATTTGGAAATCAGTAAAGGTAATTACTGAAATGACAGAATAGTGGTTCTTAAGCTTTTGAAGCAGAAGAGTTACCTGGGAGCTTATTTAATGCAGGTTTTAGGCTCTGCCCTATGGACACAGAAACTGAGTAAGATTCAGGTTTGGGTCTAGGAATCTGTATTTTTTTTTTAAGTCACATCCCAAATGATGTCGATGCATGTGGGGCACTGATCACACTTTGAGAGGCAGTGCTATGGACTTAGGGACTTCCGAGAGTGTACAAAGAACAAAAGGTGACTGAAAATGGCTATTTAAGGACCCAAGGAAGAGAATCTGCCCACGGGAGCTCCAACATTTGCCACAAGCTTCTGCATGTCCTGGCATCAAAGTCCTCACCTTCTTGGAGCTTCTGTTCTAAAGTGAAAGAATACATGCACAGGAATTAAAAGGTTTTAAATGGAGCCATGGAGAAAATAAAGCAGAAGAAGGCTAGAAAGTGATGAGGTTTGGGGAAGTGAAGGGAGCAAAAGAAAGTGGGAGGGATAGTATGGGAAGCACTTTTTTTTTTTAAGTTTATTTATTGATTTTTGAGAGTGGGGGAGGGGTAGAGAGAGAGAGAGAGGGAGAGACTCCCACGCAGGTTCCATGCTGCTAGCCCAGATCCCAAGGTGGGGCTCCATCCCAAAAACCATGAGATCATGACCTGAGCTGAAATCAAGAGTTAAGAGTGGGACAGCCAAACAACCGAGCCCTGACTTGCTTTCTGGAAAGGTCGCTCTTCCTGCTGTGAACTGTAAAAAGCGGGTGGGGCAGTGAGAGCCAGCGAGGAAGCTACTGAGGGGGTCCAGGTGGCGGTTGCGGCAGTTGGGACACAGATGGTGGCAGCGGAGATGGTAAGATGATGGGAAACCTGACATATGTTTCGAAGGTAGAATGACATAACTTGCTGATGAGATACGAGGGAAATTTCCAGATTTGGGGGTTTTGTTTGTTTGTTGGTAGAAGGAACAATTGAACATTTAAGAGATCAAGATGACAGTATGAAAACAAAGGGGGAGAGGGCTCCAGGGCTCATCGGTTTGGGTATTCCTAATGCCCTGAATCACGATGACACACAGTAAGATCCTAACAAGTATTTCTTGAATGAATTTTACTGAAGGACTCAACATTGCAGAATATCTAAGAAGGTGAGGACTAGAGAAAGCCATTAGATGGTATAATTAATGGTATAATCTTCTTCCTTTTCGCCTTCCTTTCTCCCATTCTTTGATGCAGACTTTTAAAGACTTTGAATCGACGAGCTAAGATGCTCCTTTGAAAAAAGATTCTAATTTAAATATCCTGGTAATCAAGAAGGGAATAAAGGAATTCTGACCAATGTCATACCTTAACAGATGAGGGTGGATGTTATCTTTCCAACTTGCGATGTAAAGTGTTTTTCCAAAGAGCCTGCAGCTGCTTTCTGACTGATACGTTGGTGGACTGCCTTCTTACGAACGCGTTTCTAGGTGGACTTGAGCCTTGTGTTCCCTCCCATCTGCGCCCCCTTTGAACTATTTTGGTCAGAAAATATGGTTATGAAAGGCTTGCGCCATTCCAACCAACAGCATCCATTATCACTTGATGGATGGAATCCTAAAGAAGTAGTTCAATATGTGTAACATTTAATCTTTTTCAAAGTGGCCCATGAAATTAGTTGTAAGCATCTCATAAAACAGGGCCATATTCCAAGTTTGTGTTGCTATTAGATTATCTTTAAATAAAATATCATAAAGACATTTTATCTTGACATAACAAACTGCCTTCCGCCCATATTTTAATACAATTTCCTGAATTTCAGTACATGCCATAACTAATAGAGTAATAACTTCTAAGCGGTCAATCTGCCTATTTTATGCAGACTTGCGATAGCATGGCTAATACCACGCCTCAGTAGTGCCCCACCTGTTTTTAATGACCTTGAGCCAACTAGCTACGATCCTCCTTTGGAAAGAAGTTCTAATTCAAATAGCCTGTTCATCAAGAAGGGCATATTTACATTGAATTTAGAAAGTTCTTACCAACCTTCAAGTCGGCAGTTCTTGACTGCAGACACAGTGCCTTGGGGGAGTTCGGAAATGCATAGACACTTCTGGTTGTCACGGTGACTGGGAGATGCTATTGGCCCCAGTCACCTCAGATCTGTCAAAGGCAGTTTGAAACCGGGCAGTTTCAGGTGTACAGGTATATTTTTGTGTGTCATTCCCTCTTCCTGCAATGTTCTGCCCTATCCCTGTGTCACTTGTGTGTGTGTATTACGCAACCATTATCACTACCTAGTTCCAGAATATTTTCATCACCCCAAGAGGAACCCCTGTGCCCATTAAGGAAACTCCCCATTTCTATCACCAACCCCACCCCCTGGAAACCATTAAACTTTCTGTCTTGATAGATCTGCCTATGATAAATATGTCATATGGGTGGAATCATGTGATCTGTTGCCTTTGTGTCCGGCTTCATTCATTTGGCACGATGTTTTCAAGGTTCATCCCTGTTTTAGGATATGTCAGCCCATCATTTCATTTTATGGGTAAATAATATTCCACCGTATGGATACACAATATTCCGTTTACCCAGTCATCTGTGGATGGACACTTGTGTTGTTTCTACCTTTCGGCTCTTGCAAATAGTGCTAGTACGAATATTTGTTCACAAGTTTTTGTTTGCACTGGTTGTCAGTTTGGGGGGTTATATACCCAGGGGTGGAATTGCTGAACCGTATGGTAATTTTATGTTTATCAGTCAATTGGGCATCTTTTAAGAAATCCACTCTGAAGTTTTTGGGAGACTGTTTTTCCCCACCCACCCAAGTCAACCTACCCTCCCTGTATTACCACTGCTTACAATGTACACATCTCTTCTGGCACCTGAACTTGAGTTTAATAATCTTCTGTTTCCTGGGGCGCCTGGGTGGCTCAGTCGGTTAAGCGTCCGACTTCAGCCAGGTCACAATCTCGCGGTCCGGGAGTTCGAGCCCCGCGTCGGGCTCTGGGCTGATGGCTCGGAGCCTGGAGCCTGTTTCCGATTCTGTGTCTCCCTCTCTCTCTCCCCTCCCCCGTTCATGCTCTGTCTCTCTCTGTCCCCCAAAAAATAAATAAACGTTGAAAAAAAAAATTAAAAAAAAAAATAATCTTCTGTTTCCTGCTTCCTGTTGGTAGATTATAAACTTCTTCAGGGCAGAACCCAGGCCTTAGTTTTCTTTGTATTGCTTACTGCAACTCCATTTATCTTTAGTGAATTGTAAGCTCTCAATCTCTGCTGAGAAAATGACTGTTCTGGGTGCAGAGAAAACAGCTTCAAAGGGGCTGACTTTTCATTTGGAGAACCGAGAACTTCAGATGCGACAACATGGTACTTGCTGTTTTTAACTGTATAGGTGCTTGGGCTGTGCTGGCACACCCAGGTTGCTATTATATTTATTTAGGCAAAGAAAGAGAGGGCGTATGCGTGTATATGTGTGGGCAAGAGGAATTTTTTGGGGTTTTTTTTTTGATGCTGCAGCTTTTTGACAGTTAACCTACATTTGCAAAATCTGTCTACCAGCCAAGTGACCTCAACCGATATAGGAGGAACTTCTCAGAACTTCATCTTTGAACGAGCCTGAGTTGCGGGTCTCCTCTCCTGCTATGCCGATATCTGAAAATGCTGCATTTTATAAGCCATAGGTCTGTCTAGAGCTATAGCATTTTTGGCAATCTTGCAAAATCACAAGGTTTTAATTAAATTGCTTTCAAAGTAGCTTTACTTAATGGGTCATAGGACAAAATGTTGAATTAACACAAAGAATTTCTTAATGGAGTGAAAACAAATGGGGGGGGGGGGGAGCGGCTTCTCATGTGAGCTTCCTGTAATTGGAACCACCAATCAGAGGTGGTGCATGAGGGCTCCCTAATGGAATGCCTTTTGTCTCTGAATCAGCATACCACGTTAAATGCTGGAAAAGAGTTGACTTTCCAAGTGCAAAAGCACGGAGGGTCAGACAGAGAAGTATAAGGCATGGCTTCTCCTTACTAAGAACTTATAACCTAGCCAGAGAGGTGAGAAATAGACATGTAAAAGATAATTATCGGGGCGTCTGGGTGGCTCATTCGGTTGCACGTCCGACTTTGGCTCAGGTCATGATCTCACGGTCTGTGAGTTCGAGCCCCGCGTCGGGCTCTGTGCTGACAGCTCAGAGCCTGGAGCCTGCTTCGGATTCTGTGTCTCCCTCTGTCTCTCTGACCCTCCCCCGTTCGTGCTCTGTCTCTCTCTGTTTCAAAAATAAACATTAAAAAAAAATTTTTTTTTAAGATAATTATCAATGTAGGTCACATGTGAGAGCTAAAGGAGTAGTATAAACACTTGGCAGTATTAAGTGAGGCAGGGGGCTAAGAAAAGATGCTACTTGAGCAGTCCATGAAGTGTGAAGAAGTACTTAAGATAGGCAGAGAGGCTGTGTGTTCCAAGTGAAGAACATGGTGAATGTCAAGAGGGTGCCATGGTCAAGGACCATTGAGCAAATTAGTCTAAATGGAGCAGGATATTCAGGTAAGGGACTAAGGGGGTACAGGAATGGCACGGGCAAATTGGGAATCAGATTGAAAAGAGCACTGAAAACAAAAATCAGTTTAGACTTTATCCTGGAGGGATTGAGAAGCAGTTGGGGCTTCTGAGCAGGAGGGTGACACTTTGACAGTTATATTTACAGAAAAGTAATCTAACAAGATTTTATAGACTAGCTTAAAGGGAGAAAATAATGGGAAAGAAACAAGTCAAGAGACTGTTGAAATAGTCCAGCCCAGACTGAGAAGCTGGACTAGAGCAGGGGCCATGGGGATACAAAGAAGGGTGAGAGAAGGAGGTGGGTTCATACATAAAAGAGGGTTTTCGTTAGTTTTAGACAGACATCAAAAAGTATTCATTTTATGTTGAATTTATCCATCCGTGCTTCATAGCTTCCACACACTGCTCTGTTGGAAACGAGCACCTCCTTAGCTGATGAAGGAGATCAGAATATGACACCCCAAAATATGCCACTTTGGCTTAAGGATTATTTTGAGTGCAAGGCAATTAAAAACCAGCAGACACAGGAGGAATTCTCTGCCCTCCCCCTTACTGCCTGAAAGGAAGGCATAAATTTTTCTTTGTAAAGGTAGCACAAATTTCCATTTGTAAAGGTGTCTCCCTTTCTAGCACCAGGAAGAGGAGAATACTTTTAATCACTGGAGATGACACTTATCACTGGAGACAGCACTAACTTCAGTCTGCATAACAAACGTTTTTGAACAAACATCTACCATGAATTTCCTGGTTACCTTCCCACAAGTTACTGTCCCTAGAAGCCCAAACCACCCTCCTTCTTTCCTCTGTCTAGTCACTTCTCCACTATCATTCTTTGTTAAAGTGATATATAAACCCCTGGGTCTAAACCCCTTTTTGGATTTTCACTTCTTTTCCAGTATAAAATCCAATATAAAGACTAAATAAACCGTTCTCCTGCTTATCTTTTGTCAGTTTAATCTGCAAGATCTGGGAGCTGAACCTAAGACAGTAGAAGAAACTTTCCCTCCCCTACGCTGACCATTCAACAATGCTCTCAAGCAACTGACCAATAATCACAATCATGTGACCTCTTTTATTTATACTCTGATGCCAAATCTCATCCTAAGTGCTGCCTGACTATCTGAATACATTTCTCTAGTAAATTCACTGGAGTGTGAGCTCCAAGTGGGCAGGGATTTCTGTTCTGTTCACTGCTCTATTTCAAGAGCCTAGCATAGGGCCTGGTACATAGCATGTACAGTGAATGTTATAAGTATTTCACTCTTTCTCCTCTTTCCAAAGACCTTGAACCCTTTCACTGCAGTCCACCCTCAGCTACTTAGTTGACTGAGAAAATAAAATGAGTCTGAGAAGACTATCCACACTCTCCCGCAGCAAAAGCAACCACCCCCTTGCAAACTTACCCATATTTGCTCCTTTCCACTTATCACAAAGAACAATTTCTCCCAGCTCCTATCCAAGGCTGACTCTTCTGATTGTACGTGGCATCCTAGCCCCTGCTGCATACTCAAGACTTTGCTCTTGCAGTTGGCTCTTCTCTCTCCTGCATCACCAGTTTTTCCTCTCAACTGGATACTTCCCATCAGCATTCAACTGGTTTAGGAGAAAGCTCTGAGGCAGAAAAGCAAAGAGATGCTTTGGCATGTGCTTGGGTGCTGGCAGCCTGCATAGCACCGTCCAATAAAGCTGTCTTTAGGTGGCCTGCAGGCACCCAAAGCATCTGCTGAAGGAGCTGACTACAGTTTTTCTAACGCATAATTTTGTATCTGAGAATTAGTAGGTGTTCAATAAATATTCACTGAAGGATGGATAAGATCTCCCATCGTAAATTATCCTTCTTTTTGGCTATAATCCTGCCAACTACCACCCCATTCCTCTTCCTATTATTTATTTTAAAAATTTTTTATGTTTATTTTTGAGAGACAGAGAGACAGAGCATGAGTGGGGGGGGGCAGAAAGAGAGGGAGACACAGAATCAAAAGCAGGCCCCAGTCTCTGAGCTGTCAGCACAGAGCCCAACATGGGGCTTGGACTCATGAATTGGGAGAGCATGACCTGAACTGAAGTCGGAGGCTTAACCAACTGAGCCACCCAGGTGCCCCATTCATTCCTCTTCTTTCCTGACAAAATTCACAAGAGTATTGTTTATATATTTGCTGTCTCCACTTCTGACCCCTTTGTGTCTCTTGATCTCACTCCAATTGTACATTCGTTTCTACCACTCTACCGCAATTTTGAGATCACCAATGACCTACACTTTGCCAAATTCAGTTCTTAGACCTCATCCTACTTGACCCGTCAAGCAATCGTTTAACCCAGGGAATCATGTCTCCTTCCCTTTTCATCATCAGCCCTTCCTTCTCAGTCACATTTGCTGGTTCTGCTGGTTCTTACCCAGCATTTAATGTTGGAATATTCCCATTTCTGCCTTCAGACATCTCTTTTCTATCAGACTCACTCCCCTACTTTATAGCTTCTTTACATTTTGATGACTAAAATTCATATCCACGCCCTAAATTCAAGACTCATGTACCACCTCTTAGATTTCAATAGACATTTCTCTTTCTCTCTCTTTTTTTCCTCTAAATTTCAGGTGCACAGAAATGAATTAATCATAACCTTTGGCTGATGACACACTAATTTTTTTTTTTTTGTCAATGCTTGGCCTTCTTTTAAAAATCTTTTATTAATTATTTTAAATAATATAACAAATATGTATGAACCCATAGCCCAATACAGAAAATAGAATGTTGACGATAATGGAAACCATACTCTATGGTCTTCCTCCGTCCTATCCCTGTATCCCTACCCCCACCCCCCACAGTTAAACCCCTCTCACCAGCTCCATCACCATGAGTGTCCCATACCCCATCAGCTGTCTCCTGGACTCACACAATAGTCTTCTAACGGATCTCCCCACTTCTTCTTTTGCATCCCACCCCCACCCCCAGCCAATCTATTCTTTTCATTGCATCTGGAGTGATTCTTCAAGATCATCTCACATAAACCCTTGCTTCATAACTTGCAATGGCTTCCCATCTCATGCAGGATAAAATCCAAAGTCCTTACAATGGAGTATCAGAACTCATATGACCTGACTCTGGGTGCTTATCTGCTACCATCCTCCTCACTGTTCCTTTGGCCTAAAGTCTTGGAAGTTGCTATTCCAACTGCCCAAAATATCTTTCCCAAAATATCTTGTCACTCTCTTATTTTATTCAGGCTGCTACTCACCAGGGACTCCTCAGCTTTCATTAGGAACAGCATCCTTGTCTACTTCCTGAGTCATTTTCCAACTCCCTTATTCTGTTCATGACAACCCCCCCCCCCTTAACTTCTTATATGTGTATTTGTTTATCGTCCGTCTTTTCTCCATAGAATAAATGCTCCATGGAGGCAGGGCCTGGTATTGTTCACCACTCTAATCCCACCACCTAGAGTAATATCTGACACTTGTTATAGGTTGGGGTGCCTGGGAAGCAGATTCTGAGATAGGGTTTGGTGTGCATGACTTCTATAAGGGAGTACTCTTGAGATTAGTGGCTATAAAAGGGAAGAGAAAGAAACAGAACTGGACAGAGGGAGCAGTTGGGTGATGATACCACCTTAATGAAGGCCTTAGACAAACCCATCAAGCTGGGATTGCCTTTCAGAGTGGTACCAAATTGGGGTGACAAGCCTGGGCCTTGATAAGCCCATGTAGATCAGTCATTCCTGGGGTTCCCCGAGGAAGGGGGCATGACTTTGGAGGAGGGGCTCTCTTCAGCTCGGCAATTGTGTAGTGGGCTGACAGCTGAGTGCTGCCTGCAGCACTCCCAGGAGCTGGGGAAATCATTCCTTCATTTCTGAAGGGAGATCTGGGTGGCGTATCACAATACCCACTATAGCACTCAATAAGGTAGTTCAACAAATAAACTTAATGGGATCCAAGAACAGAACAGATGGCATGAGGATCCATGACGTGTGAAAGAGGAGAGAAAGGAAAACAGGTCAGTGAATCCTCATGCCCAAAGTCCTCCATTTGCCTACTATGGGGAAGGCCCTGTGGTGGTGCTCTACAGGATATAATGTTCAAAACAATGTCACCCTTGCTTTTGAGAAAGAGAATGAAACACAAGCACAAACATCTATGGTACCAAGCAGTGTATTTTAACTTCCATGTGTAGCCCAAACCAGTGCTCATAGTGGGAAAAGAGGAGGAGGATAACAGGTGTAAAGATCATCACCAGTGTAACCTTACAGATGAAGGAACTAAGCTCAGAAAGGTAAAGGGACTTCCTCAAGGTCATGCAGCAGATCAGTGTCAGAAGTAAAACCTGATGATAAATACACAGCCCCCCTTCCCCTTAAATTATTGCCTAAATATTTGGCCAGAGCTCCTTATGTGATGTCTGCTTCCCCATTCTTTAATTACTAGCAATGGGGGTCACTGGCCAACCCAGTTGCTGGGTCAAGTAAGAGCTCTCACCTAACTGTTACCACTGCAAAGAAGAATGACATCACTTGAGTCAGCTCAGAGTCTTATTTTCCTGTAGCTCATGAATTTGTTGTTGGGGTAACAGGATGATTTAGAAGGCTCTAGCAGAGGTGTGATGGGAAAAAGAAAATATTCTAAGGTTGTGATTTCAGAGAGGGACAGATGGTCACTTGAAACCTTGGCTTCAGCTTGAGGTTCCAACTTGGCTTTGTGTTTTCCCTCAAGTTAACCAATCTCCATTTGCCTAAGCTAACCAACCTGAATAGCAACCTCCTGATATGCTTCTAGAACAGCCTTCCCTTCCCCTCCTTATGTCATGAGGAAGACCAAAAAAAACCCCTTTTGTTGAGTGTTTTCTATGTACCACGCTCTGGGTGGCCTTTTACATACTTAAGTTTACTTACATAGATGATCAATACAGTCTCTGACCATAAGGAACTAAACATCATTTACATTAAAATAAGACAAATACATAACAAAAAGGTAACTACCCCAAGTGTTGTATAAAACTAAAAATCAAGACATTAAGAGCAATGAGAATTTAGAGAAAGCAGAAGTCACTGCTAAGGGATGGGGTCTTGAAAGTCTTAAAAAAATTTATTTATTTATTTTGAGAGAAGCAGAGAGAGAGAGAACAAGGGGGTAGGGGCAGATAGAGAGGATGAGAGAACTCCAAGCAGGCTCCCCGCTATCAGTGCACAGCCCAGCATGGAGCTCAAACTCACGAATTGTGAGATCATGACCTGAGCCAAGATCAAGTGTTGGTCACTTAACTGACTGAGCCACTCAGACACCCCTGTCATGAAAGTCTTTAGGAGGAAGGATGGATTTGATATGGGCCTTGAAGAATGGGCAACATTTGGGCAGGGAAAGAAAAAAGGAGACCACCTACTCAGGTGCATGAACAGATCCTAAAATGGGAATGAATCTCAACTGTGCCCATGAGACAGTGAAAAGCCATTCCTGAGGATGGGGTGGGATGACCCCCCACTCCCCACGCCAATAACCGAGAGGTAACTGCTTCAGTGTCAAACAAACTTGAACTCAAACCCCACTCGTGTCACACAATAGCTAAATTAATAAGCCTGAGTCTCATTATCCTCATTTCTAAAATTGGAATAAAATACTTCATTCCTAAGTTGTCAGTTGAGGATTCAATGAAATGATAATGTGCCCAAAGTACCCAGCCCTTCATGCTGGCCATAGTGAGACCAGAAAAATGGTTAGACATCATCTAGTATGTGCAGATCAATTGAGCTCTCATGGTTAGAGCCTCCGGTGGTTTGCAAAGCACTCTCACAAACATGAACTCATCAGAGTGAACCTCCCAATAGCACTGCTGGGAAAACTGGAGTTTAGAGAAGCCTTGACTTTCTCCAGTTCCTATCTTTAGGGGCAGACAGACCTGTGCTCAGAAGCTAACTCTGCTACCTCGGCTAGCTAAGGCACCTTGGGACACTTGGGCTCTCTGAGCTTCAGCTTCTTTGCATTCTGTGGTCAACTTTTCACATCCATATCTACATCCTTTCCTAAATATTTGATTTGATTCTTTACATTTTGAATAGATCATACATTATAAGCTTCAAAAATTAAACAGTACAAAAGCTACAAGATGAAAAGTCTCCCTCTCACCCCTGTCCATTATCCACCCTTTGAACCACACCCAGTAAGTAACCTGTGCATTCTCCAGTAATTTGCTGTGTATCCTTTTCTGAGTCTTTACGCACATAGAAGTCAATCTAAATGCATATAAATATGTTTCTGCAACTTGCTTTATTTTTTAACAACACATCTCAGATATGTTTTCGTATCAGAACGTACCAGCTCCTTATTCGTTTTTACAGTTGCATGGTATTCGATTATATGAATGTCCCATAATTCAACTAGTTTCCTATTGACGGGCATTTAGGTTGTTGCCATAGCCCTTTGTTATTACAAACAATACTGCTGAGAATAGCCTGTACCTAGGCCATTTTGCGAGTGAGTACATTCATAAGCTAAACTCCTAGAAGTACAATTACAGGGTCAAATAGTTTGTGCATTTGGCATTTCCATAGCTATTGCCAAGCTGCCCTCTATCAGGTTATACTTCTGCTTGCAATGTCAACATATGAGGGTGCCTGTTTACCCAAACCTTGCCAACTCTTGTTGTCCTTGTTGCCAATCTGACAAGTGAAAATAGCATCTCAGTGTAGTTTCAATTTGAATTTATCTTATTAAAAAAATGAGTTTAGGGGCGCCTGGGTGGCGCAGTCGGTTAAGCGTCCGACTTCAGCCAGGTCACGATCTCGCGGTCCGGGAGTTCGAGCCCCGCGTCGGGCTCTGGGCTGATGGCTCAGAGCCTGGAGCCTGTTTCTGATTCTGTGTCTCCCTCTCTCTCTGCCCCTCCCCCGTTCATGCTCTGTCTCTCTCTGTCCCAAAAATAAATAAACGTTGAAAAAAAAATGAGTTTAAGGGTGTATTCATAATTTTTAAAAGCTATTTGTATTCTATTTACTTTAAATTGTATGTTCATATCCTTTGCCCCCTTTTCCATTGGGTTGTTGACCTTCTCTATTTGTAATAAGGAAATTTCTAGAAGAAAAATTTTATGTCAGAAATACAAGCCCTTCATTTGTAGTATGAGTGGCAAATAACTTTCTCAATTTGCCATTGGCCTTTTGATCTTGCTTACAGCATCAGTTGTGTGTGTGTGTGTGTGTGTGTGTGTGTGTGTGTAAGAAACCATCCCCAAACATATTGGCCTAACATAACATTTATTTGCTCATGATGCAATGTTGTGGCCTCCACTGAGACCACTGTTCTCTGTTCCACGAGGTGTCAGCTGGGCTCACTTAGGCTTTAAAGTCACTCGGTGGTTGATGGCCTCAATTACAAGTCTGCTGTTTGACTGACTGTCAGTAGAGATGATGGAGATCACTAGCCATCCAGTAGGCTAACCTACTCTTCTTCTCATGGTGGCCACAGGTTTCAAAAACAGCAAGAGAGCAAGCACCAATGCCCACATGTTTTTCAGTGTCTGCTTGTGTCACATTTGTTATTGTCCCAATGGCCAAAGCAAGTAACATGGCTAAGGTTGGAGTCAGGGTAGGAAAGGAATAGCCGAGGGTGTGAATAAAGGGGAGACATTTGTGGCTATTTTTTGCCTACCACACTTACAGGAATTATTTGTTTTTGGGTTTGGGTTCCTTATCATGAGGTTACTATTTGTTAGTTTGTCTTTCCATGCAGTTTTTAATTTTTATATAACACAATATCATGGGTTCCGAATTTTGAGTCATAGGTAGAAAGCTCTTCCCCAGTTGAAGGTTATAAAGGTCATTCCTATTTTATTTTTTTATGGCTTCATTGCTTACATTTGAGCTTTGATTCATTGGGAATTTATCCTGTGTTCACTCCACATTTATATTCTTGACGAACAAACAGTCCTCCTCTGTTTGGGAAGGTTGTTGCACCAGTCAGGATAGGCAAAGTTATACCCAATTACAAAAAAATCCTAATGGTAGTGGCTTTTAACAAGAAAAATCTACTTCATGCTACATGCCCATCAAGGTTTGGCATAAGCTCTGCCCTGCATCAACTTTACTCTGGTGCCCAGACTGATGAACCATCCTCCATCTAGATCGTTGCCAGTCATGCACAGGAGAGAGGCCATGACCAAGCACAGACTGCCTTTCAGCTTCCTCTCAGAAGTGACATATGTCCCCTCCACCCTCATTTCATTGGCAAAGCAAGCCGCACAACCCATCTTGATGCCAATGGGATTCTCCCCCGAGGAGGGACACCAAATATTTGGGAACATTTCAGTCTTTCATAATTGTCCCTCCTGCCAATGTGCAGATTTGCAAAGAAATGCACGTGGAGCCTGAGGCAGGCTGGGAACTCCATCTCGCCAGCTAGCTCAGGAACATGACTGCTAGCCTGTGGTTCTACCTGCCAGGGGCAAATGAGACCCACCCCAACATTTCTCCCCCAGATGTTATATCCTGCTCAGACTAGGGGGCACCCATATAATCCAGAGCAGCAAAGGACAGAACGGGAGGAATAGGGGGCCTCACCTATGGGACTGTTGAATTATGTCTCCCTCAAAAGACATATTGGAGTACTAACCCTCACCCCCAGTGCCTCAGAATGTTACTTTATTCAGAGATAGTGTCTGTACAGAGACACGCAAGTTAAAATGAAGTCATGAGGATGAGTCCTGATCCAATGTGACTGGTACCCTTACAAAAAGGGGATATTTGGACATGGACACGTGCCAAGGGAAGATGAGGTGAACACACAAGGAAAAGACAGCCATCCACCAGCCAAGGAGGGAAGCCTGGAACAGACCCTTCCTTCAGAGCTCACAAAAGGAACCGAGTCTGCCAACACCTTGGTGTCAGACTTCCAGCCTCCAGACCTGTAAGACGATAAGTGTCTGCTGCACAAGGCACCCAGGTCTTGGTTATGGCAGCCCTAGCAAACGAATACAGGGAACGTCTCCAACGGCTTGATGGGGGCGTCCTGGATGCTCTTTGGAAAGGGCTTCTGGTGCCACGCCAGAATAGCAGGAAAGAAATCTGTGATCAACTAGCAAGGTCTTCCATGAGTGTGACGTGGGGAGCAGCATTGAATTTGGAGTCAGCTGGCCAGGAAGGGCTCCTGCACACTGTGACTTTGCGATGAAAACATGGGCTTTGCTGAAACGATGAGGGAGGGAGAACGGAGAATAGCATGGCATCCGCGAGGATATTGGTCCCTGGCCTGCTCGAAAGCCATCCGCCCGTTAACTAATAAGACAGCACTAGCAACTAGCAAGAGAAAGTCAAAGTCTCAGACAAAATGATAGCCCCTTAATATTTTACCAGACATCAGCATCCCCTTCAATGACTCTTTTTGAAGTTTGTTATATTAAGACCACAATGTCTGCTCTTCTCAGCCCGGCTGAGTATTATGAAATCTCTCCCCCTCCAGCAGAAGTGATTCCAAAACCCTGCTAGCCGCGACGTATTTCTCAGAGCAGGTGTCAGAGTGTGCGAGGGTATGAGAGGAAGCCTGAAATATGCATGAAGAGGTCCAGAGGCGTGGGGATAGTGGTTGCTTTTGGCAGCGGAGGGCCCCTCTTTGTTTCCTCCCTGAAGGCAGATTCACCAACAATAAACTGTTGTATTTTTTTTAAAATTTTTTAACGTTTTTATTTATTTTTTTTGAGACAGAGAGAGATGGAGCATGAACGGGGGAGGGTCAGAGAGAGAGAGAGGGAGGCACAGAATCTGAAACAGGCTCCAGGCTCTGAGCTGTCAGCACAGAGCCCGACGCGGGGCTTGAACTCACGAACCGCGAGATCATGACCTGAGTCGAAGTCGGACGCTTAACCGACTGAGCCACCCAGACGCCCCAACAAACTGTTGTATTTTGAACCTGAGGCATTAGTGTGCATGCATGTGCGTGTGTATGCGTAACATGTCTTAGTACACTGGGTGCTCCCTGGAACACCATCCCAATTTGGAAGGAAGACAGCACTCTTGCCATTGATGGCAGGGTTGACTCAGCAGGCCCCAGCAGTGGTAACATGGTGAGATGGCATCTGAAGTGACTTCAGAGGCAGTGATCTCCAGAAAGAAACATGATGCAGAATAAGACAAAAGAGGAGGGGCGCCTGAGTGGCTCAGTTGGTTAAGTGTCAGACTTTGGCTCAGGTCATGATCTCACGGTTCGTGAGTTCGAGCCCCGAGTTGGGCTCCGTGCTGACAGCACAGAACCTGCTTGGGATTCTCTCTCTCCCCCCCTCTCTCTCTGCCCCTCCCCCAGCTGTGCCTTCTCTCTCTCTCAAATACATAAACTTAATAATTTTTAAAAATACGTAGAAAAGACAAAAGAAGAGTGTATCTATTGCTTATGTAACAAACCACCCCCAAAACTGTGGCTTAAAACAACCAGCATTTTATTTGTTCATGATTATGTGGGTCAGTAATTTGGGCTGGGCTCAGCTGGGTGATTCTTCTATTCACCCAAGGTCATTCACGTGGCTGCAGCCAGCTGGCGGGTCACCTGAGGGCCAGCTGACCTAAGGGATCTCAGCTGGCTTGGCTCTTCTCTGTTACACAGGCTTTATCACAAGGTGGCAGAGGAGTCCTCGGCAGCCCAAGTTCATTAGCATTTTTCAGGCCTCTGCTTACATCACCCCTGCTAATGTCCCAGTGGCCACACCCAGAGCCAATGTGGGAGGGGATTGCACAAAGGCTTAGATACAAGAAGCCATGATCCCTTGGGGGACTTTCAGCATGAGAATCTTCCACAGTTCGCTTTTCTGAGAATTTTGTAAAAGTCGCTGAGATTCTCAAAGGTAAAACTTGCAGACCACTGGACCTCCTGCCTTAGAAGGTAGTGAAATCTTTGTTACTTTCATTACTATGATCCCATCTATACACACAGGCAAGTAAGCCTGGGGAAACTCAAATTGTGGGTCTTGGATAAATCCGTTAATCTCTGAGACTCAGTTTCCCATCTGTAAAACTCACCCCATAGGCATCATCAGGGAAATACAAACCAAAGCCACACTGAGATACCACCTCACACAGGTCAGAATGGCTAAAATGAACAAATCAGGAGACTATAGATGCTGGAGAGGATGTGGAGAAACAGGAACCCTCTTGCACTGCTGGTGGGAAGGCAAACTGGTGCAGCCACTCTGGAATCAGTGTGGAGGTTCCTCAAAACATTAAAAATAGAAATATCCTATGACCCAGCAATAGCACTGGTAAGAATTTATCCAAAGGATACAGGAGTGCTGACGCATAGGGGCACTTGTACCCCAATGTTTATAGCAGCACTTTCAACAATAGCCAAATTCTGGAAAGAGCCTAAATGTCCATCAACTGATGAATGGATAAAGAAGATGTGGTTTATATATACAATGGAATACTACTTGGCAACGAGAAAGGATGAAATCCTGTCATTTGCAGCAACGTGGATGGAACTGGAGGGTATTATGCTGAGTGAAGTAAGTCAGTCAGAGAAGGACAGATATCATATGTTTTCACTCATATGCGGAACTTGAGAAACTGAACAGAAGACCATGGGGGAAGGAAAGGGGAAAAAATAGTTACAAACAGAGAGGGAGGGAGATAAACCACAAGAGACTATTAAATACAGAGAATAAACTAAGGGTGGGTGGAGGCTGGGGGAGAGGAGAAAGTGGGTGATGGGCACTGAGGAAGGCACCTGTTGGGATGAGCACTGGGTGTTGTATGTAAGCCAATTTGACAATGAATTATATTAATAAATAAATAAATAAACAAGTCAGTCAGTCCTAGGGATATAACGTAAAAAACAAAAACAAAAAAACTCACCCCATAGGGTTATGGTAAGGATCGCACCAGCTCAGGGACTTTTGGGAAGTGCAAAGCCCTCAATGGGTGTTCTTCTATCAGCCAGGAGATGCCATGAGGGAAATTTTAAGCTGGTACACAGGAAAATGTGCAGATACTCAATGAGAAAAGAGAGTTCTGGGAGACGGAGCTGTGTAGAGAATTTTTTTAAAAAATTCATGAGATGACCTTTCGGTTCGAGGGACGTTAAGTTCGACTTGGTCTCTCTGTCTCTCTCCCCAAGAGTGACAAGGAGAAAACAGATTTTGTCTTTGTTTCACACATCTGTTTTTCTCTTGTGCTAATTCTAAATTGTTCCTCTATCTCAAACGCAACGTGTTCCCTCCTGCTCCGAACAGCGCTGATCCAGCTTGCAAGACATCTCCTCCAGAAAGTGTTTGTGGCTCACGCCCCAAGTCGATCCCTGCTCAGCCATCCATCAGATGGTACCACGTCCTTTTTATGTGTCTGGCACAGTGCTAGGACCTGGTGACACAAAGATGAATGAGGCACAGTTTTTATCCTCTCGCTGCTCACAGACTGGTGATGAGATAGATGCATAAACAGGAAATAGCACTATCATTGTGTGCTGTGAAAGAAAAATGTGTTTTTTTTTCAACGAGCACGTAATGATCCCTTCCCCTATGCGTGCCTTCTGCTGGCGTGAAATACAAAATGAATTAAGATGCCTTTCCTGGTTTTGAGGGGTGTCTAGAGCAGGAGTCAGACAAGTCAACGGTCACAATCCAAGAACACAGAAGCAAGCATGAGGTTCACACGGGAGCCCAGAGTACAGCACCTGCCGGATTGAAGCATTCGGGGAATGTTTCCCATAGGATGTATATCAAACAAGAAGAAGCAGGGGTTGGATTCCAGGCAGACAGAGCAGCGTGTACAAAGGCAGGGTGGCTTGGGGGAGTGTGGCATTTTGGAGAAACCCAAGCTGCTCAGCGTGCCTGGTACACAGAGTGGGGGGGGGGGATGTGAGAGCAAAGCAGCAAAGTCTGGAGGGGTGGCAGAGGCCAGACCACAGGCCCTGGGGAACCGTTGATCATTTCAACCCAGGAAGTGGTCTGGTTGGATTTGCATCTTAGAAAGATCGTTGTAGCCGAGGTGGGTAGGTCAGCACATATACGGGCAGTCGGGGGGCAGGACAGGGACACAAGAGACTGTTTAAAATTCCCTTCAAATGGGAAATTATGAGGAACCGAATCTGGGTAATACTACTGAGGGACAGAGAGAAGGGGGTGGATTTGGGAGCCAGAAAGAAATGTCACGGGCTGAATTGTGTCCTCCCGTAAAAAAATTCATATGTGAAGTTCTGGTACCTCAGAATGTGACTGTGTTTAGAGAGAAGGCTTTTGTTGTTGTTGTTGTTGTTGTTGTTGTTGTTTGAGAGAGAGTGCGATCACACGTGTACAAACAGGGGAGGGGTGGAGGGAGAGAGAGAGAGAATCTTAAGCAGGCTCCATGCTCAGCACGGGGCCTGACACGGGGCTCGCTCTCTGGAACTGTGAGATCATGACCTGAGCCAGAATCAAGAGTTGGACACTCAACCAACTGAGGCACCCAGGTGCCCCGAGAAGGTCTTTAAAGATACGATTAAGTTAAAGGTCATTAGGAGGAGCTCTACTCCTGTATGACTGTTGTGCTTATGAGACAGGGACACAGAGACACATAGGAAGAAGACCATGTGAAGGCACAGGGAGAAGGCAGCCATCCACAAACCAAGGAGAGAAGCCTCAGAAGAAACCAGTCGTGCTGATACAGTGTCTTAGACTTCCAGCATCCAGAATCATGTGAGAATAAATTTCTGTTAAGCCACCCCACCTACTGTACTTCGCTGTGGCAACCTGAGCAAACAAATACAAGGAGGAAGAATCAGGAGATCTGGGGGTTATGTGGCGGGAGGGGCTGAAGGAAGAGAGTAGAGGGTGACTTTCAGGTTTCTCACTTGGCCGTCTGGCATGTGATGCTGCCCCTCTCCAAGAGGTAGAACTCAGGAGGAGCAGTGGGGTTGGAGAGAGAAGATGGTGCGTTCCAGGTCGGACATGTCCACGGTGTCTGTAGAACAGTGAGTAGAGATGGCCCACCAAGCAGCTGGAGGTGTGGGGCTGGAGCTCACACAGGAGGTGTGGGGATACAGGTAATGAAATGTTCAGACAGAGGGGCCGTTGAAGCAGAGGACAGCGGAGGTCACGCAGGCAACACGTGTGCTGGGAGAAGAGAAGGCAGAGGCCACTTATGGGAGAAGGGAACAGAGATGGCCTGGGCACGGGACAGAGTGAGAGGCATTTCTCAGAGAAGAAAATGTCAAGAGAGGCTCTCAAATCCTGGAGAGCTCAATGTCTCTGAGTCCCTGTCTCTCTCTGTCTCTCTCTTTCTCTCCCACACACGCACACACACAAGTTCATGTTGTTCTACCATTTTGTGATATCGGTCGGTCGCTTTGCAAAGATTTTTCCATTGTTTTCCACGTGTTGCTCTTCAGGCTTCAGAGTCAGAACCAGAGCAATGTCTGTCTACTTCTTCAGAGGCCACAGAATGCTCTTAGCTCTGGACCCCTGCCTGCTGGGGCCTGCCCTGGCCTCTAGCCAGCCCCCCAACAGAAGCCGTCCATTGGTCACTAAATGTCACCCTCCGGGAGGTTGGCCCGGTTTTTCCTCCAGGGCCGTCTTAGCCCATCCTGCAGTGATTACCTCACTGAAGGACACAGACTCAGTGGCCATGCTCCAGGGTGTTTGAGGTGAGACTGCTCTTTTTTTTTTTTTTTTCCAATGTTTATTTATTTTTGGGACAGAGAGAGACAGAGCATGAACGGGGGAGGGGCAGAGAGAGAGGGAGACACAGAATCAGAAACAGGCTCTAGGCTCCAGGCTCCGAGCCATCAGCCCAGAGCCCGACGTGGGGCTCGAACTCACGGACCGCGAGATCGTGACCTGGCTGAAGTCGGACGCTTAACCGACTGCGCCACCCAGGCGCCCCAAGAGACTGCTCTTTTTAAGGCTTTTTGAGGAGTTGGGCAGAAGCCTTGTGCCTCTGGGGTGGGGCCAGATGTACGGGAGCTATGGAAACCACCGCACCCACTTAGCCCAGCCTCCCAGACCTGGGTAGAACCATTTCATTGGTTTACTTACTCTGGGAAGGCACCTGGACCCCCTCCCATGGACTCCTCCCTCCAGTCCAAGGAGAGATGCCTTGAAGAAAGGTCATTTGTCCCGGGTTGTGTGATTAATTAAGAACCCAGGATGTGGGGGTACCTGGCTGGCTCAGTCAGAAGAGCATGAGACTCTTGATCTTGGGATCGTGAGTTCAAGCCCCACCTTGGGTATAGAGATCACTAAAAATAAATAAATAAACATTTAAAAAAAAAACCCAAACTCAGGACTTGGCTCTGGGTGACTTTAAAGTTCTCTCCGCTGTTAAGTGACACTCTCTCTTGTCTTTCCGCCACCATCTGGTTCTCCCTTCCTTCCCGGGCATACTCCATGCTGGTGAAATCCTGGGGTGCTTTACCCTGAAGTAAACATAGTCGGCCAAGCAGTAGCTGGTGAACCAGTCAGCCAGTCAGTGGATGTTTACTCTCCAGGGCACTCCTCCAGGGTGTGGAGGGGATGGATGGCACAATACGAAGAGAGCACGAGAAAGAGCTTTCTGCCTTAAGAACTTGCCGTCTCCTTGGAAATCGGAGTGCTGGGCACAATGTCAGAGATCGGTGCTTCTCACCCACTCGGCAATAAACTTCGGTGCAATGCCAGGCAGGGTCCTTTGTGAGGCCGACAGGGCAGGCCCTCTCACCCTTTCACCGAGAGGGAGCCTGAAGGGGTCAGCCTGCCCAGCTGGGCTGTCTCAGGGGCCCAAGGCGAGCTCAGTCCTCAGTGACAAGCTCAGCGCCCTCGTCCTTCCGACCTCAGCCTTTCTGAGATCCCTCGGCATGAATCTCCCTCGAGAGACCCCACTGGTGGTGACGGGCCTCTGTCTGAGCACGGCCTGCCCCCAGCGATAAGGACTCCAGCCTCCCAGCGTCCTGAGAGAGCCCAGTCACTTTGAGCTGTTCCAGTCCCTTTCTTCTTTGAAGATTAAATCTCCATGCCCCGTGCTCCCTTCCAGCATCAGGAGGAAAAGACATGTGCTGAGCACAAGCCCTGAAGCGGGGGGGGCCTGGGAAGCTTTCCCCTGTCGCCCGCTCACCGGGTCAAGGCCTGGAAAGCAACCCTGCGTGCATGGCCTCCCCGCCTGGCTGGGTGCGGGCAGCCTGTGTGCCTGCAGGGACTTCTGCCCAGCAGCGCTGTTTCCTCATACCTGAGCCGCCCGGGCTGCACGCACCACTCCCGGCCTGAGCACACTATTTAAGGCCGGCGCGCTAGAGCCTGCTGTGAGTCACCGCACGGGAGGGCGGCGGCAGCTCCACGCACCCGGCTCCCTAAACGCGCGGGAAGGGGCGCTCACCCGGCCATGGCCTCCCTGGGGCAGACCATCTTCTGGAGGTAGTGTGCTCTTCTCCTTCCTTCCTGGTGAAGGGGACAGGGGTGAGGTGTCTGGGGAGTGCTGACGACAACTGGGCTGTCCCACGGGACTCCACCTATACCCTTATCTGCTCCAGCACTGGGCTGGCGGGAGCCTAACTGGACTTGACTTAACATCACGCCCCAGCCACTCAGGGCACCCATTCGGGGTGAGGCTGGTTTTCTGCCATGGAGGGCCGGGCCCCCCGCCAGGGCAGCTCTGGATCAAGGCTTGTATGCATCGGGCCGAGAGCTCCACGGAGACATCAAGGCTCTTGTGGGGCACCGAGCAGGGCTGTGTGGGGCTGCTTGCTGGGATGGCAGGGAGTCAGTGACTGATGCTGGATGGGACGTGAAGGTGCTATATACGCTATCCGGTCCCCAGGATGAGGCAGGCGAGCGTGCTGTGACCCTTCTCTGTGGGTGTGACTTCCCAGTACTGCTGAGTAAACCACACCAACACCCCTCCTCCACTCCCAGCTGCAGGATGGGGTCCCTAGTTGTCATGGAGGTTCCCAGGAGACGAGACCCGAGATGCTGCTGCTGAGAAAGCAGGCCTTTGCTAAGGCCTGGGTCTGACCATCCTGGGGACTGGGGCAGAGTAGGGAAGGAGAAAAGAAAGAAAGAAAGAAAGAAAGAAAGAAAGAAAGAAAGAAAGAAAGAAAGAAAGAAGAAAGAAAAGGGGAGGGGCACCTGGGTGGGTCAGTCAGTTAAGCCTCCCACTTGAGCTCAGGTCATGAAGTCAGTTAAGCATCCCACTTCAGCTCAAGTCATGATCTCATGGTTCATGGGTTTGAGTCCGGCGTAGGGCTCTGTGTTGACAGCTCAGAGCCTGGAGCCTGCTTCGGATTCTGTGTCTCCCTCTTTCTCTGCCCCTTCTGCACTTGCACTCTGTCTCTGTCTTGCTCTCCCACTCAAAAATAAATAAACATTAAAAATTTTTTTTAATTGAAAGAAAGAGTAGGGAGGCATGAGAGGGAAGTAGAAAATGCAGTAGGCACGTAGAGCTGACAGGATGGAAGGCCCAGAGCTGAGAGGGGGAGCAGGGTTCACGAGGAAAAAAGAAAGCCCACCCCTCACATTTCCTCCTCTCACTTAGCTACCTCTAGTTGCCTCTTTTTCCCGCAGAACGTCACTTCCCTTTCTGGAAAGAAAGAGCTGGAAAGTGAAGGATGGGTTTTCCTGAAAGGGTTGATGATTCTATGTCCATCATAACTCATGATGGTGTTTAGGAAGATGGGAAGACTGGTACACGAGGACTCTAGGGGTCGTTGGAGAGACCAATCCTCTGATTTCTAGGTGTTTTTTTTTTAGAGAGAGGAAAAGGAGGGAGGGAGAGAGGAAAGGAAAGCTCAAATTAACAAGGAAGTTTGTGAAGAGGCTGAGAGAATGTTACTTCCCAGCGGCAGCCTAGAAAATTCTTTCCCTTAGGGGTGTCTGGGTGGCTCAGTTGGTTGAGCGGTTGAGCATCCAACTTCGGCTCAGGTCATGATCTCACTGCTCATGAGTTCAAGCCCCGCGTTGGGGTCTGTGCTGACAGCTTGGAGCTTGGAGCCTGGAGCCTGCTTCAGAGTCTGTGTCTCCTCCTCTCTCTGCCTCTCCCTTGCTCGCACTCTGTGTCTCTGTCTCTGTCTCTGTCTCGCTCAACAATAAATAAACGTTGTAAAAAATTTAGGAAAGAAAAAAAGAAAATTCTTTCCTTTTAAAAAAAATGATAGCTCCCTCACTTGGGTCCTTCTGGAATAGCCAGTCCTGCAGTGGGGGGGTTGGGGGGTGGGCTCTGTGTGGTCAACAAGGCTGTCAGACAGCACTCACCTCCCCATGCCTTACTCCCAGGGGAAGGAGCAGGTAGTGGAGAGCTTCCCTTCAGGCTTTTCTGCCCTGCAAGAATGTCCCAGGAAGCACCTACATCAGAGGAACTGGTGTTTTGCCAGCACCTTCTATCTCCACGCCCTGGGCTAGGTGCCTTGCAGAAGTCCTTTAATCCTCATCTGAGCCTGTGAGAGTTCATTATCACCTCAGAGAAGTTCAGCCATGTGCTCAAGGCGACACAGTGTGCAGGAGGCAGGGCAGCATTTAAATCCACTCTACCTAACTCTGAACCCCAAGCTGTCTCCTCTGGGCCGTGCTTGCCCCCACTCCACCCTCCCCTCAGACTCGCCTCGCCTTGCCTGTCCCAGCTCTCCCTCCTCCACCCCCATTCCTCCGTTCTGGTTCCATAGATGTGAAACACTCCTCTAGCAACAAGTGGGTCTGTTGTTCCAAGGATGGATGTGTGGGCTTTCTAATAATACATTACAACCAGCCTGACTGGTTTTGCTGGAGGATTAGCAGGAGGTGGGTGTTCAAAATGCATGTTCCCCCACCCTTTAGAGACCCAAGGGAATCAACAGAGGCTCCTCTTGTTGGCCCCAGCATGCCTCATTAGCTATTCATGCTCTGCAATTGCAAAGGCCATGACAAGTCACAAGAGCAGATCTTTTGTGTCAGGAGGCCACCAGGAAGAGGACCAGTGGGCAGGCTCAGTGGGAAGCAGGGGCTGGAGAACTCATCCCACCCTTGGCCCTAATGAACCCTCTTTCTTTGCCATAATTTTCTTAATTCATAACAATTCCTTTTATTGAGGTGATCATGACCGTCGGTGATGTGGGCGAGCGTAAGAGAGGGCCTGCCAACCTCCGCAGACCCGGTGGATTTCTCTCTTAAATAATTACCAGGGAGCTTAATACCTTCAAATCTCACGCTCAAAAATGGATGCCACTCAGGGATGGAATACCAATATGCAGTTTCTGCTGAACCTGACCTTGGTCTATTTCAGTGCTGTGTGATCAGAATTTTCCTCCCCTCCTCCCATTGTAGCTGACAGTGGGCACAGCATTTGCCCATGGAGCATTTGTGCAGTACCTGCTAGGAGTTCAAGGGTAGAAAGGTCATGGCCCCTGCTCAAAGGGGTTATGTTATGGTCAATAACATTAACTCAATACCTTCTGTGTGCATCAGACTAGGCACTGGGTCAAAGGCGGCTAAGACATTGATGAGATTGTAGCCTAATGGAGAAGAAAGACTCCCAAACAGATAATTCCAGTATGCTGTTCATGAGCCATGAGACAATAAGGCAGTGTGCAACAGC